>NW_013665753.1:289071-302864 GCF_000517525.1 Limulus polyphemus
GGATTACAGTAAATTAAACTATAATACTTTTTTTCCTTTTTATTAGCTATATTTTTGTGCGCCAAGAATACCAAGAGTGGAGCGCACATATACCGAATTCGAACTTATTACTCATCAGGATCTCTACTAGCCTACCCTCAAATTGAAATCCTTTTAGGCGGGATCAGAGTAAATTAATCTATCAGACCTTGAGCATGGTAGAATACATTAATCAAAAGGGTTTGATATCCTGAATCCAAAACTGTAATTACGGTCAAGAGATGACGGTGCTGTGAGCTAAAAGTTTGTACTTGAAAAATTCAGATCCATTCTGTGAGCCGCTATGCCGCGGCTAATTACATATGTATATTTTAATATAAAATTTTAATATATGCATTTCTCAGTTTGACAGCGCTAACTGTATTTGTATTCCATCTTAAAAAGAATGATCTTATTTGTTACAAAATATGCAAGCATTTTAGCGAATACTTTATCTTATAAAGATATTACAATTTCTTGATGCTCTGATATTCATTGTTCTTCAAAGTTCCAGGCTTCTATCGTTGAGGAAAACCAGATATGGGTCAATTAACTTGTGATATTAATTAAATTACAAATTTGAATTGATTTAAATAAAGCTATTTAATTAACTTATCAAAATTATCCGGCAGGTGCAGTTGAATTAGACTAACAAAAAATATCGATTAATTTTAACATATAAGAAAATGACTGATTTCTGTATTATGTATTGTTTGTTAAGTTGAAATTATGAGGACAGAGAGTTGTCTTCAAATAGTAGGAAGCCACACCCAGAATTGTAGCATAAATTAATTACTGTTTACTGGTTTGTTAATCATAAGACAAACTTTCTTCTGTTAATTGACAATTAATCAATTAATTCTTATTTTCACAATTAAATTAACTTTGCTGTGAAACTTTAATTGATTGAATTAAATGAAGTACATTCAACTAATTGAATTAATCAATTATTAAATAAAATGAACTCATGTCTAAGGCAAACAAAGTCGTGCCATGCAGGCAGTGCACATAGTTTACGCGTTAACACACTTGAGCTCCCACTCACAGTAGGTAAGAACATGGCGCCTATTGTTTAGTTGGCCAAACTCTCTTCACGTACGCTCTGTCCTTTTCCTTTGTTGAGCGCCCTCTTTCACAAAAATTTCTATATAAACAATTTAAAAGCTAACGTACCTTCAATTATCTTTCTCACTTACCAACTGAGGAAGCTTGGTGAAAAAAGTGAAACGTCTTAGTGTGGGGTTTCTTTTCAGATGCCCAAGAAAAGCTGAAGTTTTTTAGAAGTTTATACCTGTTTTTGTTAGTAAAATTGGTAAAATGCACAAAATTAATGAATATATGTATTCATAGTATTAAACTTTATTATTAAATAACAAAAATGTGAAGTTACTCAATAACTACTTTAACATTCACGAAAAGAAAACGAGGAAGATGGTGACATAAAAGATGTGATTATTTTGAAAAACAAAACAAAGACAATTTGATTATTGTTGTAATTGAATTTGAAACCTAACCTTTAACACTACTATCTTTTATAATTATTTTTAATTTTTTTTGTAATGTTGTTCTTTTTTTATACCTATAGTTTCAATAATTACAATGTGAACTTCCTCAAGTTATTTTTAGAACCAGAAATTACTAGCATTAGTACGTGTGCATGCAGTTTGTGTTATATTCTGTTGAAAATTCATCTTTGACGTTTTAGTGTTGAATGTCCATGAGTATCAACAAGTATCTCAGCCAATACAACCTGTATGGATAACAGATGATGATATTAAACAGGTATGATATACACTAAAACCTAACTTACTAAGTATACTAGACTGTAACAGCTTCATGCTACAACAGTGATCCCACGAATGTTTGCTATTTGCTTAGTTCTAAATGGAGCTGATTCGGGAGGTCTGTCAGCAAATCTCTCTGCATGAGAGATTCCTGATGTATGGGCCTCCTACTCATTACTTCCAGAATATAACTTTATATATATGAGTTAATAAACTTGCGGGGACACTCCAGTCGGCTTTTAAAATTAGAGATATTAAACTGGCCTGACGGGTCTCAGTGCTGTTGAACCCTTCGAGGTGAACTTGCAGGGACGCACCGCTTGGCCACTAGAAACAGAGTAAATTAGCTCACCAGGTTTGATGTCTCTTATGTTTTCATTTTCCCTGTGTAGGATGAAATAGAAAAAAAAAATAAACTGTAAGTAAAGTCTCGGTGTAGCTTTGGGTCCATTCCCTATGAAAGATACAGAACCCAAGTTCATAATCGCTCACAATACAAGTAGCACCCTGCAGACTGATAACGCTAAAAACCGGCTTTTGATATGATGAGCACAGTGCAGGTAGCTTTATGTGTGGCTTTGTGCTTAACTACAAACAAATCAACAAATGTTTTCTGGATATTCAAACTATTTTAATGTGATACTTAATTCATACTTCCACCACTGAAATTCAGAATGCCAAAATCATTATTATTAGGATGTTATAGCTTTCAATCGTATTATGTGTTTAAACATTATTATGTTTGTCATATCATGATTTTTCATAGTGATCTTAATGACCTTAGCTAAAATAATTTGGTAAAAATCAACTTTAATGTATTTTTCACTTATCATTTTATTCGTATGTAATTTTTTAATGTGAATAACATGGAAAGTTAGGATTTAAAATGGAATACTATTTCTAAACTCGTTGGTTTCCTGGCCAGTTATATTGATTTATATCATTAATACACCCAGAAGAGTCTTATGTTGGACTGCAGTATACCACTAGCCGCCAAAATCATAACTAAATTAAATAATCACATGCATCTGTACTTGATAGTGTATTATAATCCTACTTTCTTTTCAGATGCAGGAAATGTTTCCTGCCATTGATAGAGAAATCATAAAAACCATGCTTGAATATAAGAGGGGCAACAAAGATGTTGTCATCAATGATCTTCTCGCCATGAGTAATGAGAGTTGAAGAAGATTGGCAAAAAAGTGCTTTACCCAAAAGGAAAGCTCATATCAGCGATGTAAGGTGTTTATTGAAGAAATTATGATGTTCCATTTTACTCCTACAATTGAAATTATTGTTTAAAACTAAAATTGAAAGGTATTTTGATAGAGATCGTGGCTTTTTATATGACCTAAGTTATGATTAATTTCCTCGGTATATCTTCATAACTTGTTTTTAATATATTCATGATAATATAATATAAATTATAGAACATCAAGAAATCTTTTGACGTATCATGGACGTCCTGACTCATAACCTCCCTCAAAAACAGAAAACTAATAATTAAATTCAACCTTAATCCGCTAAATATTTATTAACTCTTTTTCTAAACTCGTGTAAAATTGCATGTCAATTTCTTCCACAGTTATATTATTCTATTGTAGTAATAAAACTGCAACTGGCCCAACTGGATATGTCTGACCTTCCAAAGCTTGGATTTAAAAACTCTTTTTTTTTTAATGTACTAGCAATTAGATGCGAAAAATGTGTATGCATCACTCTAATCAGTTCACTTCATAATTTGGAACGCTTCATTTAGGTCAACCCAGACCCTTCTCTTCTCAAGAGATAACAATTTAAAAGATCTCAACCTATTCTCAGATGACAATCCATTTATCCACGATATCATCCTAATAGTCGTCTTCTGAAATCTCTCCAACAATTCACGAAATACAGGGTCTAAAATCCAAACAATACTCCGCATAAGCTCTAACTAGTACTTAGACAATGTAACAATGGTCTATTTAGACTTATAGTCAATACTCCTGTGTATACCTGTAAGTTACAACCAAAAATCCTGCTTTAACACTTACAATAGAACACTGTCTCGACCACCTAAGAGTTGTAACAAGATCCTTTTCCTCATTGTTAAGAGTATTCTCATCTATATTATATGTGTAATTGAAATTAAGATAACCCAAATTTATAACTTTAAATTTATCATAAATAAACATCATGTGTTTGTCCAACTACTCAACCGATCTAAGTCTCTCTGTAATAACAATGGTCTCAGCACAGATCCCTGAGGCATCTCACTAGTAACATTTGTCCATTTACACTAAACTCTAATAAAAATTTTTGCTTCCACCCGCCCAGACCTGTCGGATTAGGGGTAATTGTTTTCACCAATATTTCATGCAACACCGGATCAAAAGCTTCCTGAAACTTCGAGTAAACCAAATCCGTTCCGTTACCCCATCCGAATAAGAAGTAACGTCCTAAAAAACTGTATAAGATAAGTTAGGAAATCATGCTAAAACTAAACTATTCAAAAACACTGTAAAAAGAAATAACAGTGATCAGAAAATTGTTTTGTGAGTCATGTATTGAAGAAAATACGAACATTTTCAAAAGCTATATATTAAACATTTGTTTGACCTTTCAGCCAAATGATTCTCATCCGGATTTAAAAGTTGATTGTTTTGTATATTCATATTATCGTGTATATAGTATTATAACGTTTTGTTTCTATTTTTCTGATTTGATGTGGTTCTAACTTTGAAAATCTAAAAGATATATAGTAACTTAGGTAAGTTTAGTATATGGAAAACAACTGCTGAACTTTCAAATTCCTTGCTTTTGTTATGTGTTTGTAGCAAGGTATCAGTCACAGATTGTAATCAAGCTCAGTTTATTCATTGCCTTTAAAATCTTAGAATAATAAATTATGCTTTAGGGGCATGTAATATTTAACGACGAGAAGTGACCAGATATTAAGAATAAATTATTATAACCTATTGCAATGGTGAAAATATATTAAAGTACATATATATTAATATTAATTCAAGTTTCACTTTCCGTGAATATTATATTTCCTACAGCAACTTATTTTATTCTTTACATTCTTTTATTCTTTTCTTTTTTATTCTTTATTCTTTCCACTTTATAGCTATTTAAAATTACTTCCTGTTTACAGAAACGGTTTTATAGTTTTCACCACTATCCAGCTCTTCTTATCATCTATGAAACTCATCATTTATTAAACAATGTTACCGAACTAAATACACTCATACTTCTAAATATGAATAATATATAAATTGAAAGTTTATTTTTTCAGTGTAATTTCTGTATTCTTCTTTGCTTGTGAATAAATGTAGTCTCTAAAACTTTACAACATTATAAAATATAGACACTCCACAACTTACCACAGTGCGTTTAAGAAATGACCCGAAACCCCATGGGCTTTATAAGTGTAGCCCAACAAATTACAAACAATGTTTTATTTCAAACCATCAGGTCGGATTTTGAACGTTTTGAGACATACAAATTTTTGATTGTATTAATATATACCTTGTTGATTGTAGTTTATTTTTTCACGTGATGATATGTACAACTGGTTAGATGTACAATATATTTCGAGGCAAGTAATAATATATTTATTTGGTTGAAATACTTTTATTATTTTACCTAATATAAAAAAAGTGCAGAAAGAAATACATAGTAACAAAAGTCTTTCAACTGATTGATAAAATATGTTTGTAAAGTTCTAAAGTTTTATATTTAACTATAAATTTCTTGTTAATGTTTCTTTTCTTTTTCCCTTTTAATGATTAATATAATTTTAAGGTGAAATAAATATGATTGCTAATTTAATTATTTTCTCATAATTTTAAATCCGTGAACAAAACATTTTATGAATTTGTATCTTACCGAAAAATTCCTAAGAGTAACTTACACGGGAATAACGAGGGAAGCATATCTCCCTGCCTATTACATTTCAACAGCAAGTGTTTGTTTTATATTTGGTATAAAATAATCGTCTTGCTTCAACAATATTTTCCCCCCCTCCTCCACCACTTCTGTCACACCAAACATGCTCGCCCTTTTAGCCGTGGGGGAGTTATCGTGTTACGAAAATCCCACTATTCGAGTTGGCGGTGGGACGGCTGGCCCTCGTGTAACTTTGCGCGAAATTTAAAACCAACCAAACCAAACTCTACCATGTTTACATTCAAAAATTAAAATATTACAATAGATGTACTTCTAAGCAATAACCAAACATTCACAATAGCAGGTATATACTGCTCACCACAAAAAAAAACAAAAAAACATACACTACACTACTAAACAACATCATCTTCCACAACAATAAATATATCATTATTATTATAAGCGACGTCAATAGTAAAAACACAATTTTCGGTTGCAGAACCACAAATGCTAATGGAATACATCTACTATAATTTCTGGAAGATTCAGTTACGTACCAACTAAACGATACAACACCAACACATACCAGTGATATACTAGATCTGTGTATGTGTTCACCAACATTAATGAGATTCAGATATCTACCTATTAAATGATACAACACCAACACATACTGGTGACACATATCACTCCAGTAATATACTAGACCTGTGTATGTGTTCACCAACATTAATAAGATTCAGATACCTACTTATTAAACGATACAACACCAACACATACTAGTGACACATATCACTCCAGTGATATACTAGACCTCTATATGTGTTCACCAACATTAATAAGATTCAGATACCTACTTATTAAACGATACAACACCAACACATACTAGTGACACATATCACTCCAGTGATATACTAGACCTCTATATGTGTTCACTAACATTAATAAGATTCAGTTACCTACTTACTAAACGATACAACACCAACACATACCAGTGATATGCTAAACCTGTGTATATGTTCACCAACATTAATAAGATTCAGTTACCTACCTACTAAACGATACAACACACACCAGTGATATACTAGATCTGTGTATATGTTCACCAACATTAATAAGATTCAGATACCTACTTATTAAACGATACAACATCAACACATACCAGTGACACATATCACTTCAGTGATATGCTAGACCTGTTTATATGTTCACCAACATTAATAAGATTCAGTTACCTACATACTAAACGATACAACACATGCCAGTGATATACTAGATCTGTGTATGTGTTCACCAACATTAATAAGATTCAGATATCTACCTATTAGACGATACAACACCAACACATACCAGTGATATGCTAGACCTGTGTATATGTTCACCAACATTAATAAGATTCATTTACCTACCTACTAAACGATACAACACACACCAGTGATATATTAGATCTGTGTATGTGTTCACCAACATTAATAAGATTCAGATATCTACCTATTAAACGATACAACACCAACACATACCAGTGATATGCTAAACCTCATATTTGTACAGTCAGTGAAAAACAATTGACAATGTCAGTCTTCGTGGGAATTCCAAACAAGGAACTGTGAAATTACAATTATGTATTTGAAACGTTTACAGATTATCCATACCTTAAACGTTAAAAGTATTCAGATTTTATGTTGTTGTCAAAATAATATTGGAGTTATTTGTAGCTCCCCAGTGGCACAGCGGTATGTCTGCGGACTTACAACGCTAGAAACCGGGTTTCGATACTCATGGTGGGTAGAGCACAGATAGCGCATTGCATAGCTTTGTGCTTAACTTCAAAACAAACCAAAGTTATTTTTATTCAGAGAGATACCTTAACCATCCCCCTCTTAACCTCATTATCATTTGTAATTTACTTTATAACTCACTACATATCTGAAAGCAAATAAGATGACGACCTGAAGACGGAAGACCTTCGAAACGTCGTCCTCTATGCTCATGTTTTTTACAACAAATACTTGCCGTCCATTCCAGTTTACTCATCACGAATACTCTGCATAAACAATCTATCACGAACAGCTGCCGTTTTATTCTAACTAATCAGAGGTCGATAAGTTAGAAAACCAACAGACATAGATTCACTTCATTAGAAGCAGTTTTCTGTTACTCTCATTTTATTCACACTGGGTAAAGTCAAGGCTAGAAGACAAATACATAAACTGTAGAAATACTAAAATGTCTAAGCATATAAGTCGACAGGAAATGTGCAGTTTAGAAGTAACATTAAAAATCATATTACTAATGAGCCTGTTTGAGAAGAAGCAAGTTTTATTTGACAACTGAAAAAGGTTAATAATTACAAGAAGTAATAAGAACCATATCAGATTTCTAATTACACTTTAATAAATGTATGAGGAAAAAAGGTCGGAGACACTAAACCATTTTGAACTCTAGGTTTCTGGTTTAGAGAAATGAATTAACTAAAACAGCGAAGTCTTCGTAAAGTTTAATGCTATATTAATTCAGCAGATATTTGTGTAGCGTCTTCATAGGTCGCATTCAGCGTTAATAACTTTTTGTTGATGTTTATTTCATAATAAACTGCCCCCCTCATTGGCACAGCGGTGTATCTGCGGATTTATAACGGTAGATAACCCATTGTGTAGCTTTGTGCTTAACTACAAACATAATAAACAGCATCTATAACATCTAATGTTGCAGAAAGTATATATATACAAATTTGTTTTCTAGATATTTTTCGATTGCGAATTTATTGGATATTTTCTCTCAACTATGAATCCTACAACAATAAAGAACCTCTGTTATCTTATAAAACACGTATCAACTCCTGTGGCATACGAGTTATAAATCAACAACGCCTGGATAACTTAGTTGATGTAAGTCATATGGGGGAAAGACTCAATGGATGGACTCAATAGTCCATCAATTTCTTTATCAAGAAGACTCAGGATCGAACCCCAGTCACTACCACCACAAGAAATACTTCTTCTCAGGGCTTCTGTGAAGACGGTAGCAGGTTTTCAACTAAAACTAGTTAAGAGATTAGTAGTAACTTATGAAAAATTAAATAATTAGGCTCAGGTGATTGTGTCGGCTTCCAACCATGACAACGATTGATACCCGATCCCGTAAGTGCTTAAATATGAACACATTATACACCCATTCTTCGCTAGCTTATTTACTTGTCATTACATTATAACATTTCTTAGATGAAGTAATAATGTTATGATTTTCAATTGATTGTATTCACGACAATTTATATATATATAGGTATACAATGTCCAAATACAATAATAGACCATCTGTTAAAATCATTTGGTTTGAAAAAATATATATGGGTGACATATAAAAATTCAAGAAAAAGTGTTATTCATATTTACTTACAGCTTTTCGTTCCTCAGACCATATTGTCACTTAGTGTTAATACATATTAATAGAGGGAATGCAAGTAGCCCAACAAAACTGTATAACTAAGATATCGTAATGAAGATAATATATAATTCTCAACCTAGCACATATATAAATATGCGTGTGTGTGTAAATATAATAAAAAAAATTCCCAGAGTTCTTTTTAAATTGTATTTATCGATTTCGTAATTTCTTTTGTTACTCTTCAAAATTAAATGTTTAATAAAACTAAGTAACTTGTATAAAATTCATGGATATAAAATACACAACATGTAAGTTTCAGTTTTATCAAAATAATTAATTTGGACGAGTTATTAGAGATGTTGCGAAACTTGTTAATAAAATTATGATGGCCTATGCAAATTTTGTGTTTTAATATTGAACGATTCTTTGAAGCAATGATTAAAGTGAAGCAGTAAGCGCCGGTAAGAAATAAAATGGCTGTGAGACATGTTGGTAATTTTTTTTTAATTCAAAAAAATTTACACTGCTGCAAATCATCCTACCTGCGTCTCTTTGGTTGCATACAAAAATGCATTTGGTTTAGTGTCTTTGCCATTATATCGCGAATACTTGCAACCTCGGGTCACTGCCCTTACTCTCCAAAAACACCAACATGCCTCAACCCCAGATATGTTCATACGGGCTCTTTTTCAAACCACTTTAAACACTACTTCAAAGTGGTTCCAACTTATTTCGTGTTTGTGTGTTCCAGGATTGTAACACATACATTTCCTAGCTTGGCTTTTGTTGGGTTATCACCAATCTGTGATAAGCCACGTACATTTTCCATTGTTTCTGGATTATCGCCATTTTGTGATAAGCTCTGCTTTGGATCAACTTGTTGACATGTACTCCAAGGAAGTTATTACTTAAGTGGCATCCTAGCAGATAAAAGATGCTCGTTATCTCTTTATTTATGTAAAATACTATTGTCGTCAGTAATACAAAACTGCATGAAACATTTGAACATAACGATCTTACAGTAACTATCAATGTCAAAAATTATTAATAAAGACGTTCAATGTTATTAGCTATGTTGTTTTAATTAACCAAGTGATGTTTCACTTTCATGACCTTCATGCAACAAACCAACTACAGAATCCACGAAAAATAAAAATAGTGACAGCAAAATAAAGTTATTTTTTCAAAACGATAGAAATAAGGCACAAGATTGCAGGCCCGCCATATCCAGATGGCAATCGACTCACAATCTGAGGGTCGCGGGTTCGAATCCCCGTCACACCAAACATGCTCGCCCTTTCAGCGGTGGGGGCGTTATAATGTGACGGTCAATCCCACTATTCGTTGGTAAAAGAGTAGCCCAAGAGTTGGCAGTGGGTGGTGATGCTGCCTTCCCTCTAGTCTTACACTGCTAAATTAGGGACGGCTAGCGCAGATAATCCTCGTATAGCTTTGCGCGAAATTCGAAACAAACAAGGTTGCATAGTTTTTAATTCAAACTTATGGAATACAAATAGCTGTTTATAATAACGATTTTCCAGCCACATGCGATGTGAAAAAAGAAATTTACATGAGTCTCATTAACAAAAAGATTCAGATTCTTGTTTGAGTTTCTCACAATGAATGTTCATATATATATATATAACAAAAAGTAAAAATGATTTATTACTTTTTCATCTTCATGAAGTACTAAAGCTGCTTAAAGCTACGAACTCTGAAAGCAACATCGTGTTACACTTAAAATTTTACCAGATTGTGCTTACTATGCTTTACCTCAGAGTTAATTGAAGATGCTAGATTGACCACACTGACTTAGAAATAAAACAGCAGCAAAAAAAAGAAAAAATATAACTATAGAAGGAAGTCTTAGGTTGAGGAAAAAACACTGAAAATACTGAATTGAATAAAGAAACGAAAAGCACTGAGCAAAGTAACTATGTAGCATAAGCCTAAAACAATTAGCGGTGGCTGTGTAGCATGAAGTCTGAAACAATTAAAGGTTGCTGTGTAGCATGAAGTTTTAAACGATTTTAGTGGCAGCTATATAACATGAAGTTTAAAATAATCAATCGCAAAAAAATGACCTATCATAAAATCATAGACCTAACTCATGATTGAGCTACACTGGCCTTAAAAGGTTAACTATATACTAACCTAACTTACATTAACCTCATGGCACCCCTTGGATATGCTGAATAAAGAAACATCTATAGCTCATCTTTGCAGTTCTGTGCAATCTCATTGCTTCGAAACAACATTAGGTGCTTAAGACTAAAGACAGCTGCATTATAACAGTTGAAGTCCAGTGCTTGAAGTGAGGCTGGATGAAGCGGAATGCCATCCCACTTCTTTTCCGGAAGACCGGAAACCATCCTGCTACCTTTTAGTAGACTGTAAGTTTCTCAAAAGGGAAGCCCCCCCCCCCCAGTGGCACAGCGGTATGTCTGCGGACTTACAACGCTAGAATCCGGGTTTCGATACCCGTGGTGGGCAGAGCACAGATAGCCCACTGTGTAGCTTTGTGCTTAATTACAAACAAACAAACAAAAGGGAAAGTTTCAACAGTCAATGCAATAAATGGTTACTGCGACAAAGGACTGGGAAGAGAAATTATTTTTCCCCTTAAAATGTCGTGTAAGAGCGAGGCAGGAATGAAACAAAATATTACACTGGGTGGAGCAAATGAACCCTCTTGCTACGGGCTTGATCAGTGTGACCGAGTTAATAACCACAAAGTAACCATAAGAGTTTCTACACTATAACTCGTAACAGTATACACCTGTTTATACTTAATTTTATTGTTTTATTGTCTGTGAACAGTTTTTAACTAAATATCCCGCCACACAATAATTTGGTGATTTGTGTAGTTTTGCAATTAACAACAAACAAAGAAACAAAAGACTGGGGGCTTATAACGTTAAAATTCGGGTTTCGATGCCTGAGGTGGATAAAGAACAGATAGCCCATTGTGTAGTTTTGGCCCACATCTTTGAATAAACACGCTTGTTACGTTGCATTTAATAAGTTTTTATTATTTTGTATTATCTTACCTAATCAAACCCAATAAGTTTCTAATTTTTACACTTTAGTTACCTTTATAATAATAGATAAAGAATACACATGAAAAACAAGAAATATAGTAGCTTCAAAACTTTCACAAACTATCCCGCTTCCTTCTTTCCCCCAGTTCCACCTCTGAGTTTAAGGCTGGTTTTGTTACTTCACCCTCACTGTCATTCTCAGAGAATAACGTCAGTTTCTATTGGTTTGTATGAGACAAGAACTATATTTTCTATAATTCTAAACAGAAAGAAACACTTTCCCCATCATGGGATTGTCATTGAAATATTTATGACACACATAAGAATTAGACAAGTTCAAACATTAAATCAAATTGTTATTCGGATCACAAAAAGAAGATAGACCCCCCCCCCTACAAAACTATATTCTTATTACTCGGAGTGATGCGTACATATCTGAAACAATGTAAATAATTCTCCCTCCGCCATTTTTATATTTCACAAAGATTTAATTCCTAGAATATCTAAATGTCACTATACTTTTTTTTAATTATAATAAATAATTAAAAACAACGTTTTATATTTACACAATAAATACTTTATTGAAGCCGTACGGCCCCCACTTAAAAACAATTATAACACGTAAGTATTCTTTTTCTTTTTTGAGAAATAAGAACAAATATACAGTCAAAAATTCTATAGAATTTATAGAGAAGATTAAAAACCTAAAATTAGAAAAGGAAGACTTACTGGTATCATTTGATGTAATATCGTTGTTTATTAAAACACCATTAGATGACGCAATTAGGTGTTTTGAGAATAAGTTAATAGAAAACAGAATACCAACAGTTGAAATTATAGATATATTGAAATTAACAAGAGTGTGTGTAGATAATCCATTTTTCCAAGTTAATCAAACTTATTATAAACAGAAAGAGGGTTTATCTATGGGATCCCCCTTGTCACCGTTGTTAAGTGACCTTTACATGGATAGTTTTGAAAATGAAGCTTTAAATAACGCTAAATTTAAGCCAGAAGGTTGGATAAGATATGTAGATGACACATTCGTGGTGTGGCGACATGGCAACAGCAAACTACAAGAATTTATTAGTTATTTAAATAGTAAAGAACCAGCAATTCAATTCACGTGTAAAATTGAAGATAATAATAGCATTAATTTCTTAGACGTATTAGTTAGGAAGGAAGAAGGTAACTTAGAAACATCAGTTTATAGAAAACCTTTTGCTGTTGTTATGCCGCCACACAAAGAATCATGTCATATAAAAACCCAAAAAATATCAGCATTTTATACATATGTTTAAAGAGCTGTAAAAATATGTTCAAGACAGGAAGATTTAAATACTGAATTGTTATTAATTAAGTATATAGCTAATGATAGAGGATTTGATCCAAATATAGTAGACAAAGCATTTGAGAAAATTTAACAAAAATGCAAATTCAGTTAAAAACACCATATTAAAATCTGCTTATGAAAAAAACCAAAAAAAGAAACTCTAAGTTTACCTTACGTTCCAGGTTTAACAAGTCAATTATATAAAGTATTCAAAAAGTATCAGAATTTTTACCCTATCTTCAAACCAATAAATAAGATAACAGATATGATAGTAAATGCTAAAGACAAAATAGAATTAACAGATAAGACAGGTATATATAAGATAGAATGTGAATGTGGTAGTGTCTATATTGATCAAACTAA
>NW_013665753.1:303750-305249 GCF_000517525.1 Limulus polyphemus
GTGTGTTCCTGTAACATCCAGTTCCCTTTTGTGCGATCACTGTTCTGTTAAATACAAAAAATATGTGTACTTATTTATGTATTTTAGCCGAAAATGTAAAAACTACCCAACATACAATATTATGGGAAAAAACTTTAGTTTTAGCTCAGCCTCGAAGTTTTATATCATTAAATATTAGAGAAACATTAGAAATAATGAAATATAAAAAACAAAACAAGTTTTAAATAGAGATGAAGGACCAGCAATTCAATACGTTGATATATAGCGAGATATATTATAATTTTTTTTATATTAACGGAAATATGTAAATAACAATGAAGTAATGCGACAAGGGGAAAAGTATAAAATAGTCTTGTAAGTTACTCCTGAAGATGACGTAGATCACGTCGAAACATGTACGCGTAGAGTGATATTTTAAAGTGGAAGCTGTACGGCTTCAATAAAGTTTTTATTGTGTAAATATAAAACGTTGTTTTTAATTATTTATTATAATTTTAAAAATTTTAAACACAAGTGCCGGTAGTGCATAGTCACTATACTTATCTGTTGCCAACACAACAGCCACACCAAACATTACATGAAAATATCAGTCAAGAACTGTTTAAAACCTCCAATTCTATATCCTTCTAACGTATTATTTTCTGTAATCAACCAGTTACTCTACCAAGAGAACATTTATCGTGAAGAAAATCTAAGTAATGCTCGCAAAAACTCAGGAAGTTGCATTCTAAAGCTTATAGACGTTCACACATTTAAGTATCGCATGTCTCAGCATTTGCCTTATAGTTCTTAACTTGTCTCTCTGCCTCCCCTCGGGGTGGATTCCTTTACGTGGTGAGGGGACATCCCAGGGAAGGTTCTGTGTTTTCAGTTACCTCCTCTGGGATCTAAATATCCACCCACATGTTTGCCGTGCGTGGCGAGCTGTGTAGGGGAAGAGAGGATCCTGGTGGCTGAGTGGTGTCTGGCGCAGTTTGGCCTTGAATTCCTGTAGATTGTTGGCCTTGGGGTGCCCCCAGGGTCAGTCGGCTGATCCCGTCGGGCTATGGTCAACTGAGTACCAGTGTTGGGCGTTCTCAATGGATGTTGTGGAGATTGTGTCTAATGTTGGTGTTTAGGTATAGTGCTCACGAAGCTCTGGCGTTGCTGCAATGTCCTTGTTTGAAATTGTAGCGTGTCCTCTCGTAGGGCTCTATGGTGGGTGGAGTCAGTGGGCACTGAATCTTTCTCTCTATATTATAGATCCCCCAAACCCTGATAAAAATAAAATACTAAAAACTCCGCTCATCGGTAAACGACCATGCCTTGAAGACTCTGAAAAGCAGTCTCCACCCTATTGTGCACCTTTACCTCGTTTTCTTATCATGCATTTGTTGTCGGCAAAATCTTTAGGGCAGATGTCTCCCTTTTTAATTCAGAAGGGATTAGAGGGGCTTGCTGACTCTCTAAAGACAGTCAAGAAGCTACATTCTTGGGACATCTTGGTAGAAACATCAACA
>NW_013665753.1:305737-325502 GCF_000517525.1 Limulus polyphemus
CTCAGTCAATGGATTCTAAGTCTGATGGCAGAGATCTGTTCACTCGACCATGGAGGTCGATAGTCCTCCTTCTAGTAAAGAAAAACAACGTGGTCGTAAACCAAAGTGTTCTCCACCCAGTTCTCCTCCACCTAAATAAAAATGGCCACTTTGATACAGTAGAACTGTCGAGGTTTTCGTTCTAATCTAGATGACATTAAGGCCTTGGTCGATTCCTATCATCCTGTGTGTCTCTCCTTACAGGAAACATTTCTGAAACCTGCCAATACAGAGTTGACCAATCTATGTATACTTCAATCTTTGTCCCCACTGCTATGGTGGGAGTGCAGACGGACCTTTCCTTGCCTCCATCTGAATCTTTTTCGCGTCATGTGAGGGGCCTTGAGATGTTCACCATCTGGGGCTTCAGCTCTGCACCAGGGCTTTTCATACTTCTCCAGTCCGGAGTTTGTACACTGAGTCCCACGAACTTCCTCTTCACCTCCATCATTTGCAAATTTTTCTACAACATGCTACCATGCTTCGATCCTTACTACAGCACCCCACCTGGGCTCGTGTCTTTCTTCCTCAGTGGGTCGTGCTCTTTCAGAACAGACAGTCTGCAATTCCTCTCTTTGGCCTTCATATCTGGGCACAACTGGCTGAATTGGGTCTGGCATTGGATGACATTGCTATCCTCAATGATCGCCCATTCCACCATGGCTTATTACCATCCCTGCCTGTGACCTTTCCTTGAGTCATCTGAGGAAGATGGATACTCCCGATTGGAAGTATCATCTTCTTTTTGCTGAACATCTTTTGAGCCATTCTTCTCTTCCTATTTACACAGATCGTGCGAAATGGGGTGACTCTGTAGGCTCTGCCATTGTTTGCTGTGGCTTGGTAGTTACTCGCAGGATCCCCTCCACAGTTTCAGTGTTCAGTGCTGAGTTGTATGCTATTTCTCTTGCTCTGGATCATGTAGAAGCTATGCAGTACAGCGATTGTACTATTTACACTGATTCTCTTAGCTCTCTTCTGGCCCTGGAATAGCTTAGTGTTAGTTCTCACCCTGTTCTCGTCGATATTCAACAACGACTGACCCATTTTTCTCTTTCTTCCGTTTCCATCCAGTTTTTCTGGAAACCTGTCCATGTCGGTATTCGCGGGAACGAGCTCGCTGACACCTCAGCTAAGTCCGTCTGCTCTGGCGCGTCACGGCCGTGCCTGTCCCATACATGGACTACGGTTTTGTATTCAAGGCGCGGCTTCGCGCCAGTTGGCAGTCGAATTGGGGTGAGCAACGTCATAACAAGCTATTCCAGATCAAACCTTCTGTTGCCCTTTGGCCGTTTTGCTTCCGTAAGGATCAGAAGGAGGATGTTGTCCTAGCAAGGCTACACATTGGTCACAGTTTTTTAACTTATCGTTTTCTTTTATCTGGTATTGACCCACCAATGTGTAGCCTTTGTGACACTCAAGTCACAATAGCCCACATTTTACTGTCGTTATGACCGTGAGCGGCGACACCATTTTACACACGTATTTTGTAAGGGTTTATCCCTGACGTTTGACAGTACCATTGGCGATGGTGACACTGTCCAACTTGATTGTATCTTGAATGTTTTTAGAACAATTGGTCTTTTTTATTTTATTTAACTCTTTTATCTGTTCTTTGGACATATTTTGGTTTTAACTTACTTTATGTTTACATTTTACTACAATTTCTTTTTACTGTTTTTACCGGTTGTTTGGCGCAGATAGCCTAGTTGCTTTGCGCCGTAAAACACCAAACAACCAAACCAACCAGACTCTCTGCCTATCGGAAGAGAAAGAGAAATATTGATTCGTCTCAACCCTTACATCAAACATAAATGGTTTGTTCATCATATGATCTATGGCTGAGTTATTTACAAAGCTGATCTGTCTGTCATTGACAATAAGCCAGATAAAATTTGTAGCCATCCAGTAGCTCAGTGGTAATACTGAGGGCTTATAACGCTGAAAATCGTGTTTCGATGGGTGCGGAGGGTAAAGCACAGACAGCCAATTGTGTAGTTTAGCGCAAACAAACAAAAACATTTTGCTGACACTAACCTGGCCTTTAGATAGAAGCATGAACAAGAAACAAGAGAGCTAAGAGTTACTTAAAACTAATTAACTGTAGTAGAAAATGATTAATTCGTCGAAACTATTTTAGCACAAGTATTATTTATACTATGGTAGTTAAAGCACATGATGTTACAGCATTAATTCGAATCACCTCTGTTTTGTAAACTTCTAGCTTCCCTGGTTTACTTTTAACATCAATCTTTGTGTATGTTCCACTGATCATTTATTTCACATATTCCTACTCAACAAACATCACTCGTCTTAAATCTTAATTTGCAGGAGGAAAAAACATCGCATCCGTTTTTAATAGGCTTAGAAAAGCGGTTTATCTTAGTTCAGAACATCATACTGGTTCTTTTACCTCGCCAATTGAGTACGCTCAATTTATTTGTTTGCAGTAAGTAGTAGATTGGCTCACATCTTCAAATAAACACGCTTGTTACGTTACATTTAATCGGTTTTTATTATTAAGCACTTGCACTTTAAGTGAACTTTGCTAACATATCCTCTTGTTGAAAATACAAAATAGAACTTTCTGTTTGAATATGTGTTTTGCACATTTATATTTACATCACAATACATCCTTCGTGTTTACTTGATTACTCGCTGAATTAAACGGAATTACTTTTCCAGATTTTTTTTTTTATTATTATTCAGGCAAGCATCCTGAATTACTGTAGCTGAAAGAAAGCTTTCTTTTTTATCTAACCTCAAAGTTAAGTACTTCATTTTACATCTGTTTTTATGTGTGAACTTCTTTAATTTCTAAAATAATATAAAAGACAAACATGATCTGGGAAATAATATTTTCCTGATTACTCTACACACAGGGAGTTTTATTTTGATTTTCTTTTGTGTATTCTAGTCTTACATTCACTCAAACTTGCTTTATCTCGATGAAATTATGAAAATGTTATAAAATATATGGTAAAATGTCAAGTTTTCGGTTATGAAATTCTCTAAGAAAAGACTTTCTTTGTTTTCTTTTCTTAGACCCTATCGGTATCTTTTAGTGATCAACTTTTCATATAACTTTAAATAAAATTTTTTTAAATAATATACAAAATACAGTGTAATATTAGTACTATGTAAGTTTGTAATTTGTCTGGGGATAACAAAACTTTGGCTTCTCGTCCTACACCAATGTTCCACTGTATAAAACACGACAACCGACTATGTGACCCTAACGATCGTGACGGTGACAACACCCCTTGGGTGAACATCTGCATTCTAATTTTTGCGAAAAAATATATTTTGTCAAACCTCTCCATGGTCCGCGAAAAACGGGAAAACTTTTGTGAAAAGTGGGGCTAAGCGCATCCGAGATGGCCTATTACAGAAGTCCGGTTGATTTCGTTGTGTCAGAAAAATACAAGATAATATTGTGATCAGTGGCGGATTAACATAGAGGCAAAAGGGGCATTTGTCCCAGGGCCCCCAGGCGTAAGGAGCCCCAACGCTTCATAAATCAATTTTGTTCAAACAAATTTTAGGAACTCTAATTACCGATACTGACAAGCTAGAATATAAAATAAGAACCCCCCCCCCCTATCAAAATATTGAGATAATTTTACGTATATATCTATGCATCATGGTATCAAACTATACTTGGGAAAGTTCTTTTTCAAAGCTTGGGCTAATTAAAAATAAACTACGGTCAACCATGCATCAGCATCGATTGAACATGTTAACCCTCTTGTCAATTAACAATGAAATTTTATGCAGCATAGACTCGAATGCCATTATTCATGAGTTTGCTGAAATTAAAGTGAAAAAGCACGCTTTTATTTAATTTTGTTTGTGTGTGAAATAGCTTTTGCAACTGTGACATTTTTCATGTTTTTCAGTTCGGAGTTTAGTTTATGTCATACTCAGCACTTCAATTGATAAATTGTTTCATACTCAGCATTTTCAACTTAATAATTTGTTTTAATTTTGATCATTTGGAACTGAATTTGTAAATAATGATAACTTTTATGCTGTACATTGTAATATATTTCTTACCATGAATAATTATTAAGAATAAAGCTGTATACAATTTTATTTTGTTTATAACTATACGTTAAAACTTTAATATTTTGAAGGAGTCATTTTGTTTGTATTGTACCAGGACCCTGCCTATTCATAATCCGCCCCTGATTGTAAGGAAGTTTAACTAATGTTGAACTGATGAACTCTGCAGGTTTGAAATTGTTACACATGTTTACCACTATGATTCTTGCTTTAAGTATGTGATTGCATATTCATTGTACAACAAGTGTTCATGTAATCACTTTAGCAAAGCTATTGTACACAAGTTTACTAGATCTGTGTGGTGTGTCGCAGTAAAAATTCATATGTCAATATTGTTACGACAGCGGAAGTCACGGGACGCTGGGAGCATGCGCGCAGGAGTTTCTAGAAGGATCCTGACTTAGCGGGCAACCTCACGAATGTCCCAGAATTTGTTAGACGCCCTCTTTTTTAGTATATAAGCCGGAGATAGATTAAAGAGAAATAATTGTTAATTCTATGTAATGCAAAGTTGTATTGAGAAAGAATAAACTAGTTTTATTTAAGAAAGGACTTGTATCGGTGAAGTTCCTCGGAAAGAATTTATACCGGAAATTAACAAACGACCAGATACGCAACAATATATTAGTATTATGGGTAATTATATGCAAGGGGCGCAAGCTTCACCATGATAACTATAATGTAAGTCATATGTCTATATATATGAAACAATATCATAATGTATTGATATGAGACATGAATAATGCCGTCTTTGAACAAATCGTTTATAGTATATACTTGGGAATAAATATCACTAGCATGAATATAGACTCCTTGTTTTGTTTTTGTTTTTTCGTTAATAGGTAAAATTTTCTTAAACTCTTTATTTTTGAAGAAAATGAAGTTACTTTCAAGGCACCAGCTACACGATGATATTAAAAAGGCATTTACTGTACATAACTCTAGAAAACAGGGCTCGATTAAAAAACTTAAAATGAAATTTCTATGGGAGAGGGTAGAATAAACAAAAGACTTATCTCAGGTACAAAGATTCCTGTGAGTGGCACTGGTCCTGCTTGTGGTAAATGTAATAATATTTTTATAAATGAAAAATTCCACTTGGAGGTCTTTTCCGTGCTATCTTTCTGTTTCCTTTATTTCAACATTAATTCTCTACATAATAAACTATTTAATTTAAATAAAAGATTATTTAGCAAAACAAAGCTTTATGAAATAAACTCAAAGAGATTTTCTCTCACATTTTACTTAATCAGTTCTTTTTTTTTTTGTCTACTTTTTGTTTTCATGTGGATTCCACTGCAGGTAAATCTTAATTTTTGTATATGGAACATTATGGTATGACATATGCTTTGAGACAATATTTTCAGTGTCCCAAATTAAAATTTTATTTCTGTGTTCTCACTCTGAATTTCATTTTTAATTCTGTTGTAGATGAAACTTTTTATCTTTCAATTTGACACAACATAAGTCCTATGACAAATCTTGTATACATATTCTTAAATTAAAATCTCAGTTTACGTGCTTCTTATGTTTCTTTTTTGATCATTCCTATTTGAGCTTCATATTATATTATTTTGCAGATAACATCTTATTTCTTATTTTAACTGAACATTGAGCTCCCTTTTAGATTTACACATTCTAAATTTTAGTGGTCTGAATTTCCACAAGGTGGGGAAGAATTCCATCTATTGAATAAGCTAATAATTTCCTTCGCCATCTCTTTCTTAATTTTCTCTAAGAAAAATATGTAACTCTTTCACAGATGCTAATTTGTATGTTGCAACGTATGCTTAATACAAACACTATGAGTTGTGAATAGAACATAAAATTGTACACCCTAACCAGAGGTTGTTGATTACGGTTAGTATTTAATGTATATATCTTTTGTTTATTTGGCGTGTTTCTATAATATCGAGAAGATAGTACATAGTAGGCCTATTTGTCAACTAATGGTATTTCTTTGGTTTGCTGACCCAAGCTGTGCTGATGAGCATTGAATAGGCAAAACTGCAGTCCACAGCAGAGGGTCCGGTCAATCTAGGAATGCATTAGGCCTCTACGTCACAGATTCTCTTTTAAATTTCATCTCTGGTGAAAAAGAAAAGAATTCTTTAACATACTGTTTTTCATTCATTTATTTATTTTATAAGCAATGCAGAAGTTTTCGGTCATCAGGCTTCTTCAGGTTATACGCTACAAGAGATTCAGCGGTAAGTTTTAATAAATTATACCAAATATTGAAGTTGTTAGTTCCAACAGAGGGCACCTTAGAGACAATGGCGGTAGGAGGGAAGTTTGAATGTTGTATTAATGAGCAGACGCCGTTATTAAGTATTAAATCCTCAAATACAAATGGTAATTTTACTTTTTAAAATTTATTATTTGAAATAGCCAATTTTATGGTTAAGCATGCTGATGTATATGTTTTCATCTAGGATAACAAAGAACATTAAATGAAACTCATCACCGCCTGTGTACTTAGTTTATAATACTACGTCAAGTTCAACTTCTTTAGTTCTTGACTAGGTCAAACTTAGTAACTTATCGAAAATGTAAAATATAGTTTTAAGATGGGTCTTTCCTGTTTCATCAGAGTTATGTTTATTAATGTATAACTTTAATACTCACCAAATAACTAGCTCAAGATTTTATAAAGTATGTAAATTCTATTTCTTTTAGTTTCGTAAATAAATTCAGAAGTTTGGATAGTAATATATCCAAAGTTACTTATGTCAACTTATGAATATGATACTAATACAGGTAAAACTAAAAGGACCTAAACAATAACAGTTTTAAGGACTGAGGGTAAGGTTATGCACTTACACTAAGTTACAATATTATAAACTGGAAGTGGAATAAAACGTTTAACAAGGCTTTTTGGAGTACTGTTCACTTAAGTTACTACAAAAATAATATAAATATGTTGGAAGAGTTTGAAAATGAATTATGTAATATTGACTTGTGTAAGTGATTTAACTGTAAATTACAAGAAGGGACTTAAAGTTTTGATTTTTTTTTTTTTTGTAAGCACAGAAGAGTTAGTAGAAGTATATTTCAGGTATTTGACATTGTTAGGGGTTTGAGTATCTTCCTACATGTATGTGTAGGTAATCTGTTTCAATAGTGAAATGAAAAGATTAGAAATTAAAGATACAAACTTAAATAGGTTGAAATTCTGAAAACCCAAATATAGACTTGTTTTTTAAGAAAACTATTTTTTGTTAGAACTAAGTTTGTGGAAATAGCATTTTTAATTGAACTCTTAAAATTTTGTGGGTTATGGTATGTGGTTTTACATGGCTACATTTAACTTGATGTTTCGATTGCTTAGTTTTGTCAATGAAGTGTGACTTGAGTAAGTCAAATGACCTTCAATCATGTTGCTTTTTCTTCAGTTTCTTAAGCTATTAAATTGGTTCATAGTTTTAAAAAAATATTCTATTCTTACCAAATTGTTATATTGTTTTATAAATTTACTAGTGTGTATCTTGAGTGCTAGGATACTTTTGTTAAAGTATTGTAGTGTATTTTGTAATAGAATGCTCTTATTTTAGTAGGGTTGGTGAAAAAATTCAAAAGGGAGTAGAAGATGTAGTCAGGATAAAGCTACTGTATATGGACATAAGTAACTAGAAGAATAAAACTAATATAACACTCAAGTTGTTAGTTGTTGTTTTTTGGAGATTGTGATTTTTTTAGTATTATTTATGTCAATAATTTGAATAATGCCTACATGGTAAGTTAAGTATCTAAATTAGCTGGTGATATTCTTATTTTCTCTTAAGATAAAAAGAGTAAGTGGTAAAATGATTGCAGCTTACAAGATTATGCAGCATTAGAGTTGGATGATTTGTGGAAATTTTTAACTGATTAATTGTTGGGTCTTTTAATTGATTCTTCTGACAATAAACTAATATTTATTTTAAGACATTTTCGAATTACTCATCATTAAATATGTTAGACATTTTCAGGTATAATAGTTTAGGATTAATTTACCTTTTTTAATCTCTCAGTGTTGTACCTAAAAATATATCATATATGCAGTGATATAAAACCTGTAATAAGCTAAAAAGTATGGTTGATACCATTCTTTGAGTTTCTCCTTAAACTTTTTCAACTGGACTACCTACTGAAACTACTGAATTTTTGTTGATAACAGTAAATGTTTCTTAGTGACATTGATTATAAATCAGACAAATAATAAATATAACATTTTCAGGTTTTTTTTTTAGCATTACTCTTGTACATGTGTTTAAAAAATATCACCAGGGTCAATAATATTGCGGAGATGTACAGGATTGTTATGGAAAATTGTAATATTTTCGCTAAGTACACTAATTCTTCATTAAAAATAATTGTTGTTACAGAAAATAGTGTAGCTTTAGTACAGGAACTTGGATATCTGTCTTTAGTACACTATTTCTAAATAAACTAATTCATTGTATAAAATAATTGTCCTTAGATTTCATGTAATAAAAACTTGTAAACATTCTTGTCACAGTATGTGTTAGATAAATATATAATTCACTGAAAACAAATTCACTCCAATCCAAGTAAAATAAAGAACTTATGATGATAATAGATGGCCTCATTAATTTGTAAGGTAAAAATCGAAGTTTTATAAGAAACATTTAAAACAAAGAAATCCAACAAAATATTTAATTAACAGAATTTTCAAATGTTTTTCTAATTCCCTCATCAGCTTGAAAAATGTTAAAAAATTAACTGTTTGAATATAAAATCATTGTAAAATCTGAAATAAGATGTTGTTGTCACAGTCAGAAGTTTAGAAAAAACAATTGAAATGATTAGTATCTTTACATTTTATGGTACAGGCTGGAAGAAACTAGAAACCTAAGTGAGTGTTGAGATAGCAATAGATCAAATGACCTACTGTACTAAGCCATGTCATGTAACAACAGCCAAATATATATTTTCCTTTTGAGTGCTTCTTATTTAGCTAGTGTCAGTAGTAATTAAACAGGAGTCCTGTTCATGTAAATAGGTTAACATAGGTTGCGTATCAGTAGAATGTTACTAGACCATGTCTAGTAAATTCTGACAGTTAAATGAGCAACCTATTCAGCAATCAATATCTTCTTTGAGCAAATTATGAATATTAACTTGCTGTAACTGTTCAATCAATCATATCCTAAGTGACACATGCAACCAGGAATTAGTTTTAGGACATCTATGAGTATAGTTGATAAGAAAATAATAATAATATTTATGCTATGGATTAAAATACCTATAATTTCCAAAATTTATTTTTATTTTGTTGCATTTTTTGATGGTTTACCTCAATTTATTAATTTATTTTATTATATAAAGTATGGTTTAGATATATAGATACATATATCATATCACATGGAAAATGTTAAACAGAATAATATATAGGAGTTCTAAAATAAAAGTTGTTTTTTATTAAACTAGTGCTAAGAAAATAAGATTATACTAAAATCAGCCCTCCAGGAATTTCCAATTGCACTTGAACTCATTTTCATGCAGAATGTTATGTTTGATGAGCAATTCCATAACTTAAGTACAAGTTTGTTATCTAATACTTTTACTGGCAATTTATAAAAAAAAAAAAGTCAAAATTGACATTATATATCTAATTCAAAGTTTTATTAATTAATTTATATAAAATATTAACTTCCAAGTACTTGCAGACTTAAAATGAAAATATATTTTGAATTTAACTGGATGCACTAAAGTGTAATTTTTAACTAAGCCTGTTTCTAATACTTATTTGCTGTTGCACTGGGGCATAAGTTATCTGTTACAGAAGCTTCTAACTTTTAGAGCAATCAAGTAATCTTGCAGTATGAAATTGTATTAACTTGGCCAAAAAGTATAAAGGGCTAGCAATTATAAACTTTCAAATGAAATTTACAATCTTACTGCTGGATACACTTCTATAAAATTGTTTAGCATTAAAAGTTGAATCAAGTGTAAAACATTTAGGAAGTTTCAGCACCATATTTAACTATAGTCTGTCATGCTACCTGTATAAAGACAACTAAATTAATGTGATCCAAAAAATAAGTTGAAGTAAATTAATCACAAAATGAAAGCAAAGCGAAATAATTTTGAGACAAATATTAAGAGCTATGTTTGTTTTTGTTACTTCCTATTTTATAATTGTTGTCATTAGGCATAAATGCCATATGTTGAATTTATAACAAGTCACACAAATATCAGAAAAGAAGGTATTTCAGCTTAGTTCCAATGATGCAGATTTAGAAAACTATTGATTAGACATTTGTAACCAGGCCTGAATGATACCTGTTTGTTTTTCCAATACGTTTAAAACTTTAGTTATTCCTTGAACTGTGAAAGACAGATGGTAAAAAGCATACAAATGAATCTGTGCAATGGAGAAATTTTTACCTCGTGAACTAAGGATCACATATTTGATACCAGGTGCCACAAAATATGTTTGCCTTTTCAGTTGTATGGGTATTACAGTTTCTTGGTCAATAGTGGAGAATATACGCATTGTTCATTGGTAAAAACAAATAGCTAACACTCCCGTGGCTGAAAGGGTAAACGTCGTTGGTGGTAACAGGAACCAAACTCAATACTTGAGTCACGAGGCAACCCTCTAATCACTGGACCATGCTAGCCCAAAGCTGAACAAAAAAATGTTAATGAATGATTATAATGACAGTATTTTGATTACTTCAATAGTTGGAATAATCAAAACAGGAATAATCAGCAACCCTAATTTTAATTAGTTGATTATTTTCCTGAGTTTTGTCAAAAATCATTTAAGCTGAACAAATTTGAATTAATTTATAATTATTATAAATTATTAATTTATAATAAGTAATTATAAAGGCAATATTTTGATAGTTGGAATAATGGAAATAGTAATAATTAGAAACCTCAGTTTTCATGAAGCTTTGTTTGGATTCATAGTGATTTTAAAATTGACACTTATGTTTGCTTCAGTTGAAAAATGTTATTGCGGATTTATGAAAACTTATAGTAAATAACAATGTATTTTGTATTCTACAATATTACATTGTTTGTAGTTGAATTTTGAAATTTGTTCCACAGTTTAAAATTTGAGATATTGTGATTAGGTGCAGTACTGTTATTGTTCAGCAAATTGTCTTGTATGGAGTATAGATGACACATTATTTTCTAAGAGAAATATTTTTAATGGTATTTTGTAAACAAATATTTCTTAGAGTATACATATTTTATGTGTAGCTATGATTTACTAAGTTGAAAATTTTTCTTTTTTTTTTGTTATAAAGTATATTAATAAAAAATTACTGATTGTGTGTTTCAGTTTATTGTTTTGTTTTTTCTCTGTACACCATCCACATCTAAAACCGTTTTTATTTTTTCTACATCTAGGACAATTTCAGGCCACTCAGCTCTGGTATGAGATTATTAACCATCTTAGGCAGCATGCTGATGTTGGAAGAAAGCGTTACCTACTAAAGCATTATGATAATGTCTTTACTGGAAGTAATGCAGTAGACATTGTTTTTGCATTTCTGCAACATAAAGAATCTGAACTCTTGGTTCAAAATTTTGCAAGGGAGAATGCTGTAAAGGTACATGCTACAGTTTCAGTAATAATTATCTTTATCAGATTCAGTTCTTTAATTAGTTTGGAAGGTTAATGAGTATCTGTAAATCAAAGTGTATTCTATTTATCAAACAAGAAGCAAGAAGACAAAAATTACTTCAAGTGAAGATAAAATCTATTCCTTTATTGCAAAATTAAGAGAATTTAGAGTCTTTCATGATATTTATTAAATATAACCATAAACTTGCTCTGAGCAGCTAATGAACAGCGTGTTTATTGTGTATCACTGACTAAGTTAAGAATGTTAAAGGACTTGATAAGGTTAAAGGAAGATAAGAAAGCAAAATGGGAAGAGCTCTGTATTAGGACACCACTTTTTCTTTTCATATTCTGTTTATTAATGAATTGTTGTGCTATGTTTATGTTTAATTTCCATTACTCAATACTTAACATTTTTTATCTCTTTTCTGATATTGTATTTGTGGTTTTCATCTTTTGTGGTCTTTCTGTATATTTTGATATATTGGTAGTCTAGTTGATATTTTCATTGTTATTTACTAAAATTAGTATAATTTATATTTATTTTTAATTTCATTTGTGGTATTATTAGAGTAGAAGCTAAAATGGAATGAATTATATATTTTTTCCAATGGTTTTTGCTGTTATTTTTTATTATGTTTGTGTTTATGGTAATGTGTATGTAGTATTTTGGTGTTTATTAATGTAATCTTTTTCTCCATAAACATTGATAGATAAGGTGCAAAGTCATTTTGTCTTTTTTTTGTGTGTGTGATAGTTGCCTTTTTTGTATCTTCTATTAAATTCATATTTGCCTGTGTTTCTGAATTTATGTAATTTTACTGTGATCTACTGTGTAGTATTTGTGTGTCCATTAATTTTGTGTATGCTTTCCAATAATCTGTTATTATGGTACTTCCTGGTTTAACATGTCTTTTTACTATGTACATTAATGCTTCTTAAGTTCTTTCTTTTCCTGACATTAGAAAAATATCTGAGGTTTCTGTAGAAGTCCTTCCTAAGACCCATATTCATTATATAATTTTTCCTCTGTAACATTTTGTTTTTCTAAATTTTGATTAGTCAAGTTCAGTTGTGTAATTTTTTCCTGCTAGATTGTATAATGTTTTACTTGTTGCTTTTGTTGTGTAATTGTAATAGCCTGTTAATGTTTCTTGTGATGTGTGTGGTTTCTGTGTCACACTTTCTTTCTACCTCCAATTCAGTTTCCTTGTATATGTATTTCATGATAAATGTGCATATTATCCAGTATGTTTTTCCTTTGTGATATCTGAGTTTTTGAACCATGTATTATAAATTAGGGCTATTGTGTTTTTGTTTTCTCTACAAGAGCATTTGTTACATGTGGACCTGAAGTTTTATTTCTGATTTGTTTTCTGTTTTTTGTTAGTATTATTTTATATATGTTGGGCATTTCTGTTTTTGGGTAATAACTTCTTTACAAAAGCATTGTATTTATCTTTTACATATTAACTTGTTTTAATCATTTATTACAGATTTTAAAACATATATTATGATATTGTGTTTCACATTAATTCAATGTAGTTAAGTGCTTTGTTCATGTGCATATTTCACATCAAGAATTTTTTGTTTTAGTATCTTATTTCTTGTTTATTATTATTTCTGTTTTTATTTACATTTTGTACATAATCTGCAATTCATTTTTAAACACAAAAAAAGCTTGTTATGCCATTAAAATCTTCAAGGAGGTGATAGTTATTCTAATCGTCTATTATCTTATTCAGGTTTGTCAGGCATTAATGGACTCTCAGATTTTTGAACCTCTAGTAGGCAAAGGACAATTTGAAGACTGCAGTACCAATTTCTACAGGTTTTTAGAGATAGAATCATGGCAATTTAGCCCGCTTTTTCATGGAGGAAATGAAAAGTCCAGGTACTGTAAACTTATTTATTTGATTATCAAGGAAAATGCAGAACACTGAAAAATTTAATTGTGGACTTTTATTAAATTTCTTTTTTTTTTCATAAGATGATAAGTTAATATATCATGATTTATTTTTTATCTTCTTATTTTACAAGTGATGTAGATACAGATCAAAATTCTGGTGTGTACAATTCCAAATATAACTTGTCAACCTCACCCAAAATGACTCCAACAAAGACTCAAGGAACATCATTTAAGAGACGTGCTGCCTCACTGGACCCTGAATCTATGGTGAAATATTCAAAACCTTCAGTGATGGAATCTTCCAGACGATCTCCATTGTCATCTCTTCACAATAATTTCAATAATAAGTCTCCCCAAGCTTCCTCCAGCACCTGCCATGCTTTGAGTCGAAGGCATAGCTTTACTTTTTCTCTAAAATCAGGATTTAAAGACAAATGTACTGATAAGTTAAGGGATTTTCTGCAGCCCCAACCAACAGTAAAGATAAAGAATAATTTTTTAACACGGAATAGTTTACGTGCTTCATTAGCACGACTACGGCCTCGCATGACAACCAGAGATCATTCTTCCAATTCACAACCTACTCTTCAGCTTACTAGTCAGAATTTGGCTTCATATGATGCACATCAGAAAGGTAAGCTTTTTCAATGTTTTTGAAAGAAAAGTATAAAGGATTTAAATATATGTAATGTATTTTTTTTCTTAATCACATATCAGTAAGTAGACACAAAATATGTGTGAAATATTGCTGTATTTAGGTATAATATGTTGTTTTTTATATATCTGTACCAAATCAAAATAATTACAAGAAGTTTGCACAAATATTTTTTTCTAATCATCTGTGTGTATCCTAGAGATTTTCACTTTTTGGAAAATTTTGTGGATTTATTTTTCAAATTTTCATTTCAACACACAACAATGTTATATATAACAAGTAATAACAATGTTAGAGATTATTTAGTAGTGGTAACTTCTTTATTGAAGAGCAATAGAGGAAATTATAAAGCATAGTCTTTTCCACCATGTTAAATGTCTGATTATTTTAACTGACTTCATAGAGCTTTCCTGCTGCATAATTTGTCTTTATTTCTGAGGATAATTCTTATTAAGTAGTGATCCAAAGCATGAACTTCTTCTGGTGTTATAGTGTTTGTAGCATCACTGTTTATTCATTATACTTACCACTGTAATTTGTTATAAGTGAAATCAAAACTAACCCTATATGTTAGAGAAAACAGAAAAATAGCTGATTGTACAGGTGGAGGTCTATTGCATTGTGATATGTTAAGTTGAAAAGTAAGATCAACTATTTAAATATTGAATTAAAGATGACTCATACAATCAACAGTTTAATCACAAGAATCTGGAATTCTCTGCTTCTTGAAACAGCCATAGAGCAGTCTTTCATATACAAAAGTAAAATAGAATACATTACAACTATCCAATGAAATAGTAAATAGTTTCTATGTTCAGACCCTTGGACTAAATTTAAAACTTGACAGTGATATGAATTGGGATGTTTGAAATCAGAACTTAGAATAACATAGATTCAGTTTCTGATTCATTAGCTTTGAAAAAAAATTAGTTTAGGAATTGCAAACACTAAATTGATGAAAAGTTTCTTTACGTGTCAGTCATCTGACATCAGTGTTAGTAAATCTGCTTTACCTGTTTTCTTCTCAACAAGATCTTGCACCTATTTGTACAGAATCACGAAACAAATATAAAAGCAGATCTTGGTTTATAAAGGATTTCTTCCGAAAGTTGTCTCAAAAGAAATTAAGTGGCATTCAAGTTTAATAATATGTTTTTAATTTTATTTTATTCCTGGGATGACATTACGTAAAGGAAGTTCACATTGCATTTAACAGTAGTAGTATGGTAGCTGGCTGTGTTTAGAGTGGATAGAGTCATTATAGTCATGTAATTGTGTTACCAAAACTGTGTTAAACAATTGGGTAGAAAAAGATATTGTTCTTATTCTATTTCCTTTTCACATCATTTTCCTGAAATTTAAAAAAGTCAAACAAATTTGTAGTTCAGTTGTTGGTAAATTTATTAATGGAGTTATTTTTAGCACTCAATCAGTATTTTACTAGACTCTGTATGTGACTACTTTTGCTGTTTGGCAAAGTACTGTAACATATATATATATATATATGTATATATGTGTGTGTGTATATACATTCTTCATAAATTTTTACCACTATTTTACTCAGATAATTATTCACAAGTTTTAACTGGTAGTCAGAATTTTAAAGATATTTTCTGTATCTCTAAAACAACATAAAAATTTATTTTGCCTTCTTGAATTAAATTACAATGTTGTTAATGTTTTAATGAATTGGTAAGCATAACACATAACTAAATATGTAGCTTTCTGACCAAGAATGGCAGTTTGAGGTTGAATCTAACTTCTGTGTGTGTGTATATATAATCTTTGGGGTTATTTTAATTATACCAGTACAGTAATACTTTGAAACTTATTCTAACATTTCTTTTAGTTCAGGATCACGTAAGAGAAGCAGCCTTAAGCCATCTGTTATCTTTGATTGATGTTCCAATATTAGAGCCCATAATGATGACTTGTTATGACCTCCCAAAAGTATGTTTAAAAACTGAATCTCCCATCTTAGAAAACCGAAGGGTGAACTTAGCTATTAAGCCTACTATGCGACAAGACTTGAAACGAATTCCTTGGGTGAAAGAAGCAACAGCCTGTACTAATGGACCTCCTGCTGGTATTGATAAATTGTGGTCAGCTCAGGCATGCAAACAGCACTGTTATCAAACAGTAGTAGAGTACTACCAAAGCTTGCCATCTGTCATTCTCCCTGATTCATTCTTAGACATATACATAGCTATTGTGCATCTTCTCAAAGAAAATAAACTTCATCGAGCACAAAAAGCATTACAGCTCCTTATGATGGTTCTACCGTGGCAGCGTCGTCTTCAACTGCACAAGTTACTTCAGTTTCTCAAGCTGGTCTCTGGTGATATATTTGTTGCTGTTGATAAAGAGGTGAGTATTTGTTATATTACACTATTATCAAAAATGTATATTGTTTCACTATTTGTTTGCAAAAGGTTTAATAATTATTCTTAAATGCATGAATTTTATAAGAATATTTACATGAAATGACATTTGTTACTTAATGTTAACATAATGATTACTCATCTGTAAAAAAGTATTAGGATTATAATTTGAATTTTTTGTTTTGTTTAATTGTTTTAAGTTCCTAATCTTTATGTTTTAGCAGATATCTAACCATAAAGCCGTCATTCGAGACTTCTCGGGTTCTGTGCTATCACACTCTCTGATACCTCAGGATCACAGTCACATCTTCCTGGATTTTTGTATCTCCAAGACACCATTGATATTCTCTGTACCTCATCTGTTAAACTCTCAATCCATACTTAAAGGTAAGTATGAGTATTATTTTAAAATCTTGTTTAATTTTCTTAAATTTAAATCAATACTGAAGTATGATACTGTTATTAACCGTAGGTGATATCATACAATAGATGGAGTATTTGCAAAAAGCTAAGAAGTTGAGGATAGATTAAGAAAATATTACTAGAACTAGTTGATTAAGATGAAGAACATAGTGAAAAACAAGTGTTAAAAATAATTGTGATCCTGTTCTTTTAATTTTTTGGACAAAAAGGGTTGTCCATATTGGGTAATTTATAGAGTTTGTGCTGATCCTACAAAGTTATGGAATTCTGAAATTTTATTTTTCCAGTCTCTGAAAGTCTTAGACTTTGAGGGGGGGGGGGTTGTTGCCTAAATTATTTGTAATGCATAGTAAAAGTTCCCAGTTTCAAGCCTTTTGGTTTTCACTTAGAGACGTTTTTATAAGTTTTGTTAACTTTGGTTGTTTTTTGCAGACTTCAAACTGTACTTTTAAACTAATTTACAAAACTTCTAAAAACAGCTTGTTAAAATATTGAGCTCACTTGCAATTTGTGTTATTGGATATTCATACCTTACAGTAAAAATGTATTATAATTATTGTACCTCTGTATTACTATTTAAGTATCATCTCTGTTCTTTCCATTCATAAAGTGGAATTCAAAAATTAAATATCATGTCAAAGTACCCACTAACATTTCATTTAAATAATTAATAAAGGAGCAAATATTTAATTTCAAGTTGTGACCTTTGTTTTATGATGAAAGATTACTAACTCTGAATTTATTCCTATATAACAGTCATTATTTTTAAATTTTGAATAAATGTCTTCTCAGAATTTTGCAGAAAAAATTATCTCCCTGGGCAAAAATATAGCCCATCTCACTAACTTGCTTACTGAAGTTAAATGGTTGTTCTCTACATGGTACTCACTAATCAGGTGTTCTAGTTAGAGTTTATCATATTAAAAAGATATACTGATTGAAGTATTATCCTAAGATAGATTATTATTTTTATCATCCATGTTCACACTTCTTAGACAAAATTTTAACAAAAGTTATAGATATCCTTGTTTCTGTTTATTACTTTGCAGGGTTTCAGCTATCTAAATCAATTCCATAATTAGCATATTATATAATTTGAAACACATTATTTAATTAAGATGAAAATACTCACTGAATATGACCGATCTGTTCCATATTCTTGGCATTTTATACACCATGTTTCATTCACTGTTGACTGATCATTGTCATCAAGATTATAGCCAAGTACAATATTCACTTCTTTTGACTGTTTGTTGAAAGTTTTAATAGGCATTGTAACAGACAACTTTTGCATTTTATCATCACTTTTATTTCCAGAATTGCCATGTCTAAAAATCTTGTAATATCCTTGTTTCCCATCATACTAATGTAGAACAAAACAAACTTGCATCAATACGCGTGTTCCAGTTTATACATGTTTTTTGATGAAATATTACACATATTGTGCATGAACCTACAAAATGATTTGAAGAATGCTTTAATGAATGGAAGAATCTACATACATACATAATCATAATCAAACAGGAATCGGGTGGAAAATCCATTTTTGTACATAATAAAGGGAAAATAATTATCATAACTGGACAGGAATTGGCCTTTGATGACCTGAATAATGCAGTTTTATATTTTAATTCAGTTTTGTGTCACATGCAAATATACACTTGCATAAAATTTCAAGTAGCAAAAATTCTGACTCCCATTATAAAAAAATCCACTCGTCACGGTAGCAAAGATGTGTTGATCACATGCTGTTTGCATGATAGACACAAGCAGCCCAAATGGTGCAGAATACCAATCAATAGTCATGATGATAAAATGCTCACTTTTTTATCCTGTGTGCTTTTGCCTGCACATAAAAGTAATAAACACCACCAACTTTTTTTTTATATAACATTTTTGAAAAAAGATTAAACTTTCCTTATACATAGATTTATAAATTATGGAATATTCACAAATACAATCGAAAATATATTATACATTCTGTAGTAAATTGAATCTAATCAAAAACACCTTAGGTATGAAAAAAAATTGTGGCCAAAAAAGGATTGAGTGTGTGACTTAAAGGAATGAAATCAAAATTGGCAGCCAAACTGGTAGCTACATTTGTAGAATATTTATGATGTACCTAAAAATTATGTGATTACTATTTGCTGTAAAATTCTTATCAATGCCATAAGTGTAGCTACTACTCAATCCTTTTTTTTTTGGCCACACCTTTTTTTCACACCTAAGATATTTTGATTAAATATCATGACTTTATGTTAATACGCACCAACAAACTATAATAAGTAAGAAAGTGACACTCGATAGTATCCAACATTAGCTTTAGAATTGCAACCTTATTAACAGTAATAGACATATACTTTACAGAACGAACCAGATTCTTTAAAATATATGGTGGTAGTTTTCTCTCTAAAACAGTTAATAACTTCCTTTACAGTAATGGTTGGAGACGGCTTGAATGGGTAATGAAGAAAAACTCTAATATAAGTTTAACACAACAGCAAATGTACAACGTTTCGACAAAGTTTTGTCATCATTAGGTACATTTGCTGTTATATTATACTTGTATTAAAGTTTTTCTTCATTACCCATTCAAGCCGTCTCCAACCATTACTGTAAAGGAAGTTATAAACTGTTTTAGAAAGAAAACTACCACCAAATATTTTAAAGAATCTGGCTCGATCTGTAGATTATAAGTCTAT
>NW_013665753.1:325512-334777 GCF_000517525.1 Limulus polyphemus
AAACTGTAAAAACAAGATTCCATATCGTTACAGTAAAAAAATTCAAAATCGATGATGAGGATCCCCCTTTGAGACTAATAATGGTTGGAGACGGCTTGAATGGGTAATGAAGAAAAACTTTAATACAAGTATAATATAACAGCAAATGTACCTAATGATGACAAAACTTTGTCGAAACGTTGTACATTTGCTGTTGTGTTAAACTTGTATTAAAGTTTTTCTTCATTACCCATTCAAGCCGTCTCCAACCATTATTAGTCTCAAAGTGGGTTCCTCATCATCGAATTTGAATTCCTTTACAGTAACGACATGGAATCTAGATTTAACAGTTTCTTGTCATCATCCATATGCACTCGGTAGAGCTGTATCAAACATCATTATTTATGCTAATTGCTTAAGTTACCATCACGTGACACTAAATACTCTTTAATTAGGAAAAGTTCATACAATTTTGCAAATTTGTACTTAAAAGTTGGCAATAAACAATAACCATCCACCCTTATGATTCTTTTGAAAACTTGAGCAAGAAACCGCTAATCTAGTTTGCTTGACCTAACCAATACTTATGTATCTACACATGCTTTCACCCTACAGTTTTGATGCTCTAAATCAGCCACCTTTAATCTAAATAACATAAAACTAAAAATGGTCCACTTTTACTCTTAGGTGAAGCTGTAATAAAACTTTTAGACCAATAGCTTGTGCTACTTTTTACATAGGTGTGTGCAAAAATTTTGGTCACAATTGAGTGTTTTTTGTTGAATAACTTTGCACCTGTGGCTTATATTTAGACCAAATTAGACACCTAATTGTAGGTTGTAAAGATCTATTATTCTACCAAAATTGGAAAAAATCCATAAAGTTAAGGATGTTTTTTTTATATCAAATAAAGTTTCCATACTTTTGTTGCAAAGCAAGAAAAATAGAAGAATTTCAATCAAAATTGGAGATTTTATATCTCATGTATTTCTTAATGGATTGCCTTGAAATTTGGTATGTAAAGTAAGGGTCCATTAGAGCACATATTCTGAAAATGTGTGATGGTTTGGATTACCAGTCTGAGCTACAGAAGGTGGAAAATCACTAAACTATCACTCCTAACACTGTGTGTTCTGCAAGTTGTTTTGGCCACACAACACACTACTGTGTGTCATGATATGCTTTTTGATATGTGTTTTTTGAATTCATAAAATCTGTGAAGCATCAGTTAAATTTGACTCTTATGGAAAATTCAAGCATTACCAAAGATAACTGAAATTTTGCCAAGGACTGATTTAGCATCTAATAATGATATACTTAAGTTTTAGAGCTACTTTTTTACAGTACAATCAACATTTTACTGGACACTTATTTGAACAATGTCACATGAGGATAGATTCTGATGGAAACTGTACTGGCTGTCCAGTTGTTAACTTCTTGCTTTTTTTGTAATAATTTGATTTAATAGTTATGAAAGAAATTTAGTAGATTTAAGTGGATATTTATGCTTCTTATGAATCAGTCCCCCAGTAGCTCAGTGGTAAGTCTGAAGACTTATAATGCTATAAACTGAGTTTCAGTACCTGAAGTGGACACAGCACAGATAGCTTATTGTATAGTTTTGGGCTTAACAACAAACAAACTTATGAATCAGATGAAAATATCTGGATGTTCCTGCAGTCCTGAATTAATTGTGGTTAGATACTTGAACATTTCAAGGAAACATTCTTTAGAGATGTAACCTTTTCCATAAAATATAATTTTATCCAGCTACCTATCACTTTATTTTATTTGGTAAATACATGTAATATTTGTGAACTATACATCACTGCATGGTAAGCTGTCAACTCTTCATACAAGTGAACCAGTTAAAAAGGCTTAATATTGACAGTGGCTGACTAGATCACAACACTGGATGTTTTTAAAATATTTTTGAAATTATTTTATATAAAAAGCGAACCATTTCGAGACAGGTCACAGCTAAAAGGCCATGTCATCTCATTTGTTGACTCGCATTCAAAATTTTATTGAACTAATATTTCATGGATTTATGTCAATAAGTTTGGTATCAGACTGTAGATTATCATTCAAATTATAAACTATACATTACCCAATTTCATAATTTAAATTAAATATTTAAAAAACAAATAATAATCGATTTTTGTGTGTCACGTGGTATGTTGAATGCAGCACTGGTTCAATTTAGATGTTTGTGAAGTCACAATACAAGTCTTATCTTTTCTATTTGCTAAGATAATGCTCATGTAATAAATCAAACACAGTGGCACCCTGCCCACCTCTTTCCATTTTTGGAAACACTCCCTTTTATACACTTACTTCTGTACATGACATGAATAACCAATCAGAAGCTTGGTTATATAACAAGCACAAAATAGTTACGATGCCATCTCGTTAAGTCTCCAGCAAACACAATATCTTTAGATTAATATAAGCTAAGTGTAGCAGTGGTTTTCTCAGCCTTTCTAACATGGCCAGGGCCATTTCTTTCTTTTTGAACCAAAACTTCAATGAGGTAGGTTGTGTCTTTAGTCTACTCAAAATTTCATGTTTGTAGAGTAAAATACATCTTGGTTACTAAGCTTGATAAATTATAGTTGAATTCTATGGTATTGATGTAGTAATTTGTGATTTTTTAGTTATTCATATGTATATATAAAAACTAAAAAAAAATATTTTGTTTCTTATCCTCCATGTGCAAAATTTTTAAAGGCTCAGCAACCTATGTCAAGCAGCAACTGAGTACAAAGGTTGCAGATAGAAGAGATAATTGTTTGCTGTACTTCTTTATTTACTGTTCTATGTTTTAGGAAAAATATGTTTTAAGAACTTATTTCAAAATAGCAATAATCTATATACATACATAATGTATGATAATTGAAATGTGACTGTTTTATGTTATTTGAACGATAACATGAATGCACATGAGCCACATCATTGTAACTTCTGTATTGTTAGCCAGGCACAGGTGAAAGGTCAATATAATAAAAATAATAAGTATATATAAATGTATAATGTTATGAGATTTAAGCGATTTAGTCTAAACATTTATGTTTTTGTGTTATAATTTCTGTTCATTCTAAAATGAAAGAGGCATAATTTATGTTTGTTTCCTAATTTTTTATGGTGGTTGCGAGATCATTCAAATCTACCGAACCTGTACAGAGATTAATTACTGAAAATAACAGATAAAATATAGTTTTTTTCTTAAGAAATGTTTGATAACTATCCAGACATTATAAAGATTTCACATGAAATTTCAAAATTTATTGATACATAAAAGTATTTTTAATCATAAAAATAATAGAAAAGAAAAGAAAGGCATGAGAGAAACACGACTTAATAAAAAACATTAGATATTTTGCGTATGAAAGCACTGTAATATTTATTGATAATCTGCCATATTTTGTTAACATTCGCTCACTAATTTAAAAGTTATAGCATGAAAACTATAACAAGCACAAAATAGTTACGATACCATCTTGTTAAGTCTCCAGCAAACACAACATCTTTAGATTAATATAAGCTAAGTGTAGCAGTGGGAAAATGGCTATGTAATTAAATTTGTAATACCTTCAGTAACTTATTTAATAAATGGTACATTTAATACTTATCTCACAAACATATTGTACATTTTGAAGCCTGTCTGTCTTGATTATATAATTACTTAAGATAAATAGGTTTATAAAAATAATTTAATAGCATTATTTTAAAATGTGATTTATTATATTATATCAAAGTGAATAAATAATTCAAATATGAAAGTTGCTTGATTATTTGATATAAAAGTAACTTGACCAAATTTTGACTTCCAGGTTCAATATTCATAAAGTAAATTTTCAACTCTCTCTTTTAACCATCTTCATGCAGAATTTTATTTCTAACATCTAAACATTAAAGTCTTTTCTAGATACTCTAGGCCATGTTTTCTTTTAAAAATAAAGTTAAACTGTCATTTTATGATCACTCAGGTCCAGTTTTCTGTCAGCAAGTCTCAGAGAAAGTCTTCAGGGAACATCATAGTATTATAACCACCCAGGCTTTGCAACAACTGCTGTCAACAATCCTAAACAGCAGTCAGGTTTCAGAGAAAGAGAAAAAGGCCTGGCTTAAGAAGTTTCAGAAGGCTCACCCTCGAGAATATAATTTGTGGCTTCTTCAAACTCATGATTCAGTTTTTTAAAAAAGTCAGCCTCACAACCTTTTTTTTTTCTTTTTTTTTAACTAAGTCAAACATATCCAGCACTGATATAAAAAATGGAGTTATGGCTCAAAGTTTGAACCACTAGAAATGAGGTTCAAATTAATCTCAAAGGATATGCTAAAATAAAACACATAATTAAACAGTGTATTGGGTAAGGAGACACTGACAGAAATAACATGCTTTTTTTCTACTAAAGAAAATAGCATGTATATTCAGTATATTTTAATGATTGCTTTGATTTCTTATAAAAAATTTGATCTATTGTGATCTTAAATATACTTTCAGAGGTGTGATACAGATATGCATCTTTTAGGATTGTGATTTTATCATCTTAGTGTTGAATATTTTTCATGATGTAAGTATAAACTAAGATGAATATTCTTGCAGATAGATTACAAGTATTTACACAGTTTGTGACTATGCAAAAAAACTGAACGATGTAAATGTACATAAGTTAGATCAGACCAGTATATTGATAATTCTTAAACCTCTTTTTTTAAATAAAACTTACAGTAATATGTACAAGGATGTGAATTCAAAACTTGTTTACTATTATGTGATATGTTAGGGATATGGGCCCAAAAATTAATGTTACAAATTTTTTTTTAACGTAGATATATATATATATTTGTAAATATTTGTGCTTTTATGTGACAAATTTAATACAGCAAAATGCATTTTAATAAAACAATTTAAAAAATAATTTGCTTTTTTTGCATCTGTTGTGGAAATTAACATACCATATAACTACCATATAAAGCTAAACTTTAAACTTGAATTTTTTATATTAGGTTTAATTTATGACTTTTGAACTTATAAGGAGAGTAAGATATAAATGGACTCAACTGAAAAGCCAAATTTGATAAAGCACTACCTTCAATGTGAACTGTTCTTGTTTGTTTTTTTTGTTGATGTTGTTGTTGGTTTTTGTACAGTAATTAATGAATAACTGTAACAGCCAAACTCAAATGCAGCAATCCACTTCACAGAGAAGACAGCTCTGGAGAAAATGTTGTTTTGTTCACAATAAGAAAAGAAAAAAACATGTTAACAAGCTATGAAAGTACAAAGATGACCTTGTCAAAACTGAAACGTGGCTCCATTTGTTAATGAGCAACACAGGCAATGTGCAGTTACAGTTCAGAACATGACAGATTCACTGCATTAATACATATAATACTGAAACATACTGGAGGAAACATCTTTCACTATGAAAATGAGGGACACATGAAATAAATTAACTAAACTGCTCATATCATTTTACGTATTTCCCCACTAAGGGTTTACTGTCCTCGTAAACCCACCTTAAAAGACGTTATTGTTTGTCAGTATCCCATGCAGGTAGCACTGCTTGCCCTAGACTTGTAACTGAAGTTACAGACACAATAACATGTTTTCAGATGATTCACATGAAGTTAACCATTTTTATAATACGGACCTTGGTTCGTGGAACCAATTCAAATATTTTCTGGCTTTGCTGTGAGATGAACTCTCATAGTTATAAGTTCCCAAACAAGTTATTATCATTCCAAAATTATTGTTACATAAAATTTTATCAGTTGTTTCATCGTACAATTTCAAATTCAAGCTTTTTTGTTTTATTTTTTATGGTCTTCCTCACTTCTTCCTACCAGAATAAAATTGATCACAATCCAAGATTTACATTCTACTTTTATTTTTAACTTTGCCCGTACCATCGGCTAGCTGCACAGTATAAACAATGACCCTTCACTGAGTAACTAAATAAGAAGAAGGATTCCATTTATCTTTAATTTCATTTTTGAAGTTTGTGTTCTTAAGAAGAACCAAAAACTACACAATTTGGGTGTCATATACTGTAAAGTCTCAAATTCTTTTCTTATAATCAACTGCCTTTATCATATGTTGCTTTTTGCTCTCTTGTAAGACAGGTTTCTGTAAGTTGTGTGAAAATATTAGTAAGAATTAAAACATTTTTAATACCATTCACAAATTTTTCAAGTGAAGTATAATCCATTGGAAGATTTTATAAGGGCTTAGATTCCATCAAATGCCCCAATGTTAATTTTATCTTCAGTTGAGGAGCTTTTTTAATCACAGCCAAGCAAAAAAATTGAGAACCCCTGAACTTGAACATATTAGGGAGCAGCTATTTTTGATTAATCTGACACAAAGTGACAGTAATGGGCTGTTAAACCTAAAAATTATTACAATTGATGAGCATTTACTGGTTTTGATTGTTTTCTAACCACTTTTATTTTATCTGAATCCATGCTTATCCCTTCTTATGAAGTTATAAAAAAGCCAATATATATATATATATATACAGTTCTGGTTTAAGATTTTCCCATTTGGGGGTCATTTCAATTACAAATGCTAAGTAGCAAGCTCATACAAGGTGGTATTTTTGCACTAGGAGAAACATCTCTATACTGACCAATTTATGAATTTTCATGTTGACCCTTGTGTTTATCAATGGAGTAACATTTTATTGCTTTTAATAAAAGTTACCTTTTTAGATTATGACCAGATGCGAAGACTCAAAATTATGCATGGTAGGGACTGTGAACTTTCTGATGTGTAGGATTATCATACCATTCAGGAAAAATGGTATTGGGAAGTGAATATGTGTAATATTCTCCAAAGTTGCTAGATGTATGAAAGCAATGTTGGTAATTATGTTTGAGATAGAATTTCAGTCTTCAATTTTATATTATATTTGCCCAATCTTTTAAAAACTAAGCCTTTCCGAATGTTCTTTGGCAGTACGAACAAAATATCAATATGTCACGTCATCTAAAAACAAAAACTTGTGATCCCTAAGCATAATAACCATAGTTTCTGAAATCTTTCGGGCATTCTCAAAAATTCATAGAGTCTACCTTATCCTACTCAAATGGCAGTTTTATATATATTTTACCCTTATGAATAGATGCTCATAAGTAACTGTGCCAAATCTAAATTTAACTATTTAACTCCTTTTAAAAACTCTAAAACTTTGTCTGTTCTTGGTAAAGGATAACTTGGTTTTTGCATTCAGAAATTGATGATCATAACACAAACATAAGGTTCCATCTTTTATTCCTCACATTTACCATTGAACTGTCATACAAACTTCTAATATCATGGATAATGCCATTGGTTTGTAGAGTTTCTAATGTCTGGAATTTGATATAGTAAAATTCTTTGATGAGGTAATTTGTTTGGAACATCACCTTTAGTAAAAATTCTATAAAGCACCATGTCACAATAATCCAGTCCCCTGGTGGGACAGTGGTAAATCTTCAGATTTACAATGCTAAAATCAGGGGTTCAATTCCCCACAGTGGAAACAGCAGATATACTGATGTGGCTTTGCTATAATAAACACTCACACAATATTCCAGGTCATTGTAGCTAAGGCTACACATGTTGCAGTATTTTTTTTCTAAAAGCTGCAGAAGTTTTCTAATTTCATATGAAGACTTGACTCATGTTTTATAATTATGCACCAGAGATTCCAATTCAACACTACAAAGTTTTTTGATCCTCATGTTAGGATGTAACCAAGCATCTTTTTCATTAAAATTAGGAATACAAACTGATGTAACTCTATGAGTTACTGTAGTATACACCATCATATACACAGCTTGAAAACATTGTACTAAAATGATTTTGGAGCCTTACAGTATCATTACATTCCAAGTTGCCATATCCAGTCTTGCTCTATCTGATGACCTTATATCTTGACAATAGCCGTGAAGGCTGGCACACCTCTGTGAAGCTTTCCACAATCCATCTAATGTACAAGACAATGGTTTCCAAGTGCCCATTAAAACAGTCCAATAATACAGGAATCCAAAGGACATGATTGGTATTTCTTCATATGTAAAACCATGAAATCAGCTTCATTCTCCAGCAGCTTGAGGTATGTGACAGTTGAACTAATATGTCATGGAAGCAACTTATGTCATTTTTCCAAATGGATATACTTCTTGATTAAATTGCGTATTGTTGCCTGTAACACAGAGATGGCCGGACAGCTTTTGTCTCAGACCTTTGTGTTCGTGGATTCCTAGCAGTTGCAAAATGCCACATTTTGCTTACCTTTACAGGGTTAAGACTTATTGCAGGTCTCCTTAATAGTCCTGGTACTCTAAGTTGATTTATATTCCTTTGTTTTCAAGTGCCATTAATTAAATTGGACGTTCTGACCTGAATACATGTTTTTGATATAAAAGTATGAATATTTTGTGTCGGAACAGGCTGTTACATACCCTTCTAAAAGTAATCAATTTATGATGCATTACACGATCTACAAAATGCCAAAATATAGCTGTTACAGTCTGTTTTACCGGGACTTTATATCGCCTGTGGTTGTCACATGACGTTTTGATTTGCATATTCAAAATAATTTTAATATAAGGTACTCAACCCTCTGCTAGCAAATGATACTCGTTCACTGAAAGTGGTTCAATCATAGTAATGTAAGGTAATTAATTCTTTTTTTATGTGTCAACTGTACATTTTACTTGAAACTCCCGGAATTTTCTTATTAATCCAATTAAGCATATCCTAAGTTTACACTTGATTCCTTCAAATACATTCTTACTTCAACTTTGAAAAATGCCGATATGTATTTCCACATCAAATGATACAAGGAAAGTTTAATTTCAAATGCATTGCTATATTTCTTCAACAGCAACTGTCAAATTTCGCCAAGCACATTATTCCAATATTTCCACGAGCATTCAATTTCATAATTTAATTTCGTGGATCCTTTGCAATCAAATATCCTAATTAAGAAATTTTGTATCCCATATCCAGGATAGGATACTGATAGTCCATTTGACTTCCATCCAGTCATTAGTGTCTGTACTAAATGTGATTTTATATGAAAAACCTTTATGGAAATTTGACTTCCTGTATCTATCACGTAATTTATTTTCTGACTTTCCAAAATAACGACCGAATGAGGACATTCTCCAACAGCTTTAGAAAAAATATATAAATAAAATCTTCGGTTTGAGTCTTTATTACCTGATTCCACTGAGTGACTCAGCTCAGTGGAGGATTTTTTTTTTTCATAATCATTCTCTCTACTTG
>NW_013665753.1:335091-336023 GCF_000517525.1 Limulus polyphemus
TTGACTTATGTACAACAATGAAGTTTAAAGTATCTGCAAAAATACAGATTCAGGGGGATTAAGCAGAGAATAAATCAAAATTGGACAGCACAGGAAAGAAATCCAAGAGAACAGATAAAATCTTTTTTTACAGTTGAGTATCGTCAAACTCACTTACCGACTGGCTTCTCATTCTTTTATCATTTAACTGGCTACTGAGGCATTGGAAAAAAGTCATTTAAGCAAAACATCTGCACAGCACAAGGACAAATCAGAAATTCAGACAAAAAGTAAAAATGCTGTATACCAGAGTCTAACTTTACATATGACAATTATAGAGATAAAATTCCTTATTTCATATCAACTTGAACAAGTTTGTAAGACACCCTTTGAGATGGGCTCGTTTCTTTCCAAGAGGTTTCAGCTACAGGACCAGGGTAACGAATTTCTATCCAATAGTGTATGCAACTTTAACTGAGTAAAGGGGCTAGTATAATTAACGACCTTTCGACATACATTTGAAAAGAATGTAATTTATCACGTACATGCACAAACTGCGTAGAAATGTATACAAATATTACCGAATAAAGTTATATTCTATAACGGTTATGAAAGGGTGAAATTCGTGACTATATGATATACGCCAAACTAAATCTAATTTTCTTAGTTCGTTTTGTAAATGTGTATCACTTGCACAACTTAATCTGTTGGATCCTTATGTATGATATCATCATAAATGTTTCAGTGTTTCAGAGATCTGACAAGGTAACCTTCTGCTGCGTCATCGAGTCACATGACTACTGTGACGCAACGTTTCTAGAACTATCATGTACTTTGGCGAATGTTCTAGTTCTTACTAGATATAGGGTAGGCTGGTATATAAAAGAGGGGAATGTAATGTCTGGGTAGATAGTGAGTAATTGAACTGCAGTTAAAGAGCACGAGAGACGTTA
>NW_013665753.1:337021-368043 GCF_000517525.1 Limulus polyphemus
TTGTTTCTTTTCTTTTTCCTCCAACAACTGCTGTAATCTCTCTTATTGTTTCTTTTCTTTTTCCTCCAACAACTGCTGTAATTTCTCTTCTTGTTTCTTTTCTTTTCCTCCAACCACTGCAGTAATTTCTCTTCTCATTCTTCTTGTTTCTTTTCTTTTTCCTCCAACAACTGCTGTAATATCTCTTCTTGTTTCTTTTCTTTTTCCTCCAACAACTGCTGTAATATCTTTTCTTGTTTATTTTCTTTCTCCTCCAACAACTGCTGCAATCTCTCTTCTTGTTTATTTTCTTTCTCCTCCAACAACAGCTGTAATCTCTCTTCTTGTTTATTTTGCTGTTCGAGCTGCCACTGTTGCAGGTTTTCTTGCAGCTGCTGTTGTCTCTCTTCTTGTTTCTTTTCTCGTTCATTTTCTCGTTCTTCTTGTTTCTTTTGTTGCTCTTGTATTGCTGCCATCAAGTCTGCTAAACTGTAGTTTGATTTTCCGCCTCTCGTTTCCATTTTTTTTTCATCCCACTTCTGACACCAATTTGTCACGTCTCGTTTGTTAATTGATTTTCCGTAACTTCGTTCCGACGGAAACTTTAGCGACACAAGTCCTTACTTAATAAAACTGGTTTATTCTTTCTGAATATAACTTTACCGATACACTTATTTTCAACAGTCGCTCTTTTACAAACGTTTTAACAATGAACGTTAACTTCAACAATACTTCCTCACTGCAGTTCAATTACTCACTACCTACACACATTATCGCGTCACGCCGTCACCCTCTTATATATATACCAGACTACCCTATATCTAGTAAATGCTAGGGCATTCACGAAGGAACAAGATAGTTCTAGAAACGTGGCATGACACTAGTCACGTGACCTCGCTGACGCAACAATATATATAGTTTGACCAAATACCCAGAATTAACCTTGACATTGACTTTGAGACTAGTGGGGAGGAGCTCAAGTTGGTTTGATCGTTTAGAACTTTTTTCTGGATTTGTTTTTAGACTTCTATTTATTTTTTAAATTTCCAGTCTATCTAGTTTTTACCTTTTCCACAGATATGTAAAATTTTGCAGTTTTTATCCAGATCAAATTGGTGTTTACTTTCAATAAGGTGGGATAGAAAGGTTGAATCCATTTTCCTTAATTTCCAGCTTCTAGAATGTTCATTAATTCTCGTTTCTATGGAATGTCCTGTTTGACATATGTATACACTATTACAGTCTTGACACGTTAGTTGGTAAACACTATTATTGCTGTACTTTTATATTTTGTCTTTGTTGTTACATAACATTTTGCCAAGATTGTACAGTCGAATAAAGCAACGATATTTTCCCTATTATAGTCTTCATGGTGGATGAATTCGGCCGTGCTTATGTCATCTAACATAAAGATGCAAATAAGTTATTTAAAAAAACAACAACAATTATATACTTCAAATATTGTAACAGTTAACTCTCTCCCCTAAAAGGGTGTATCCAGATGAAACCTTATTGTAACCTTGCATGTTAGCGTTCTTTCTGCCGCAGCCTTTTTAACATAATAATTTGATGTGTGTGTACAGCAAAGCCACATCGGGCTATTTGCTGTGTCCACCGAGGGGAATCGAACCGCTGATTTTAGATTTGTAAATCCAAAGACTTACCGCTGTTCCACTATCGTAACACATGTTTGTTAGAGGTTTATATTAGTATAAACTGAACTACTGAATAGATTGAGATGAGTTTCCTGCATTTTTTTCCCTCCTTGTTTGTATTCACGAAATTCGTTTTTACTAAATTCATAAATTCTAGTTTGCAGTTTAGATTCTTCGCCATCAATCAATCGAAATCATGGTTGGCTTAATTTAATATTTATTTTTATCATTACTACAACACCAGTGTTTCACTAATCTTTAATCACAGTAATATCGTTGTGTAGTTCTTTCCATGTCGCGTGTGTAAATAATTATTCTTTTTACAATTTCAAATTAATTCCAACATTTATTATTTATTTTAAGTTCTGCTGGACTGAAGATTGTGAAGAAGGCGAAAGCCGAATCGTTCAGAAAAATAATACAAACAATTTAACATCCGAAGTTAGTCGTTTGTTTATGTATTTATTTTCTATTTATGTTTAAAAAACGTCAGGCAACGTTACACAATTTATTAGAAAGTATTGTTATTTTATCAATAATCATGTATATTTCTGTATGAAAAAATAGTCATTCGGTTTGTTTCAGGTGGAAAAGAAAATTATCTTTTTATTTGATTATTTGAATTGACAGTCTAACTTATTTCAGTAATTCCGTATGTTACCTGCCTTTATTAAAAATCTGTGTCGTTTGAGTTGTAAATTTATTGGTGTTTTTAAATTTAACATGTAAAAAATATTAAACCAATCTCTAACTTTAACAACGATTTTTGTAAGTGTTATTATAGAGTTATAATTTTAAGTAATAGCTAGAGCTCAAACCATAAAGTTTACCTTTTTAAAAAGTTATTTTAGTGACAGTAGTCAGTAATGTTATTATTGTTAATGTTTTAATCGTTGTCATTGTCATATGACTATTGAGTTAAACTCAAAGTTGTCACTTGTAAGTTTTACTTTTATCATAATTCACATCTTATTGTTAGAATGATGCACAATAGTACACGATACAAACTTTGAGACACTGATGACAATATTGATAATGATAGTATTACTATTACTAATCACAATGACTCCGAATAAGTTGTAATGAAGTTGTATGTATTGTAGTTGTACTAGATTTAAATTTAATTAAACATTTAAATTTAAAGGCTCCCCTCACTTAGGGCCTAAGCAAGTCATCAACATCAAGTTCTTACCTTAGCCCAGGCTTAGGATGGAGTCTTAAAAACGATTTTTTTGTTTTACACAATTTATAATGTCTTCAAATAAATTAAGAAATAAGTGTCATTGCAAATTGTTTTACCCAGTTACATTATAACCTTATAGTTATAAGTTATAGTACATTTATGGTAACACAAACAAACAAATAAACAAGAAGAGACTTGAGAATATTGATGACTTACATTACAGTTTGACTGTTTTAGTGTTTACACATTTTTTTAAATGCTAAATATTCTACATTACTTAGAAGTTTTAAGAAAATGCTAACACATTCCATTCATGTTTTGTCCATTCAAAAAATTATGTTACTATTTGCATGCAAGTATCCATTTAAGAGCTTTAAATTTTTTCTACTTTGAAAATTGTTGTTATTATTTTATAAATTTCATTCTGAGACATGTCACACTCACAGCTTGGATTGCCTCATTTCACAAAGTGAAGTGTTAATAAGTTTGAAATTTATCATTTGTTGCAAAATATTCAGTATTTTTAATTTTTAAATATTTTTGTTATTTTGGTGTTTTTGTGTGGTAAATCTTATTGTTAATTTATTTTTATAAAACTAATCTAAAACAGTAAATTATCTCTTGTGATAAAAGATCATAAAATATTTTACACATAGTGATTTTTAAGCTCCTTTTTTCAATGAAATTTGTTTGTTTACTACTAGTTAAAACTCAGTCATTTCTTAATCATTAATGTTAATTTTTACATAACATTTAAAAGCCATCTTTAGTGCACATTCCAGATTTAAAAAATATATAATCAAAGTTTCAGTTATGAATCATTAAGTTCAAAACAGCAAAATATTGTATTAGTTAATGTTTGTAGAAAGACTTAATCTGTTTATTCTTGGTTGAAACCATAATGTTTAACTGTTTTAGAATGAAAAATGTGAATAACTTCTTGTGAGTTTTTTGTGTGTGTGATGTGGAAAAGTGAAGTGCTATTAGTGTTTTAAATACATATTTGACATTTTGATTTTACAAAGTTGTTATTTAAATTTTGCAGTCATTGCTGACATAATGGCACTAGAGTTTTTATTTGGTCGTCGTAAAACTTCAGAAGAGATGCTTCGACAAAATCAAAGAGCTTTAAATAAAGCTATGAGAGATCTAGATAGAGAGAGAGCAAAAATGGAACAGCAAGAAAAGAAGTTGATTATAGATATTAAAAAGATGGCAAAGGATAATCAGATGGTAGGTTGATGTGTCTGCAAAATTTGTCATTATTTTGTTTATTCTTTACAGTATTTTTGTGCTTAAAATCTAAACATTCTTTGTGAAACAAAGGTTACTTTTATAGTGTCAGCACTAATCCCATAATTTTTCTATTATTAAGTTTTAGTATATTAATAATTTTATATTTATAAATACAGTTTTTGGGCGGACTGTTTTAACAATTGATGTTTATTATGCTGACATGTTTTAATTTCAGAAGTATTATAAACATAGTTATTCTAGTTTTTAACAAAAAATTGTAATTCTATTACCAAAATAGTTTTTCTGTCATTATGAGGAACATCTGTTATAACAGAAGAGACAGTGTTCTAACTTGCATTTTTTTATATGTGTATAAACTGTATGATGTTCAGAGTATAGAATCAAGGCTTAATAAAATACAACTGCTTAACAGCCCAGATGTAGTGGACTACTAAAATATTAATGGACACCACATTTAGGTGGGAAGTTTCTGAAAGTTATATAATATCATGCTCAATAATCAAAGAAATTTCTACCACAAAATATTATTATTAAATCAAAAATATTTGTGTGAGAGATGTTGCATTATTCCATTATGATCTATTTGTTCACTAATCACTGAAGCAGCCATTAATACCAAAAGAGAGCTTAACGTGCTCATCACCATTGGGTCACGTTATCAGTATAGACCTGTTGAAGTATGGTTTCATGGGGGAACTGACAAGAACAAAGCCAAATCACCTAAAATTAACTATGAATACAGGAAGGTCAGAAAGTTTTTTGAATTATGAAGGAAGACATTTCATGCGAGGGCCGGTGTAAAGTTTTGCAAATTAAATATTGCCAAGGGCAATTGAGTGCAGTATATAAAGACTGGAGCAAAGTGAACACAATATTAGATGGTAAAGATGAAGATCGAGAAATAGCTGTTAGTGTCAGCAGAGGTAAGTATGTTTGGAAATACGTTTTCAGTTTAGGAAAATGATATCTTCCACAAAGTATATCAAAAGTTGACATTACATATGTGATATGTTTTTAACTTTGGATATTTTTTATTGAATTGTTGATAGTTTTATTTCAACTTAGTTTGAAATGATTTGTTCCAATCTTTTTTTGGTGTTTTGAGGTATACCTTTTTTTTCCAAAGGTTTTTTTGGTTATTTGGACAAGAAAACAAGATGTGATCTTAGTGTACTTAGGTTTTTCAAGAATCTTAATTTACTACAGTGTCTAAGAAAATTACATTCATAGGTGTTGGGGAAAGATTAGTTATTATAGGGTGTTTGGATGGGAGAAAGTAAAAAGCTTTTATTAACGGAGTCCAGTCAAACTGGACCCATGTTACCAGTAGAATACTGTAGATATCAGTCCTTGAGCCTTTGCTCTTTTTTATATTTACATTAATAATATAAATAGGAATATAATTAGTACATTAATAAAGTTTATTGATTATATTGAATGGGTATCTCTAGCTGTGTTACAGGATGACTTGAATAAATCAGCAAGTTAGATAAGTCTTTGGTAAATGACTGTTAATTAAGTGAAAGGTAATGCATTACGGTCATTATAATTTGGATCACATGTTTATTATAGATAGGGAACCCACTCTATAACATGACAGAAGAAAATAATTTTGGCTTTGTGGTGGATAAGTCACCAGGCCAACAAATCAGTGCTTTGTTGCTAGTAATAATGGCAAAAGAGTTTATATTAACTTCTGATCAGAGCCAACTAACTACTTAGAGCAAAACTAAAAATTAACCTGGTAATGAATGTAGATAATAAAATATACTTTAATTAAATTCTTACTTACATAGGTTAGAATGCATTGTTTCATCAGTTGGGTACCCTTGCTGTTAACAATATTTTTGGCTGTAATCCCAAATCTCTATAACAAAAGTCAGACACAGTTACAGAATATTTTGAAGGGTGCGGTTAAGCCTGCAAATGGGCATACATATAAGAACAACAATATATTTGTGATTTTGAATGTACATTTGTGATTTAACAATCTGAAATGAATGTAGGGTCAATAGGCAACATTGAAAATAGAGGTTTTCATAACATGCTTGTTTTAAATTTGCACTTTTTTATCTTGCTAAATATATCTTTAGGTATAAGATGCTGATAAATCTTTAAAGTAACATAATTCTTATGTATTAGAGCAATTTGATGTGTGCATAAGGATAATTTTGAAACAGTGTTCATCGGTATTTTTATATTTATCATATACAAGTTACACATACACTTATTGACAAAATTGACAGCATTTCACAATGGTGTCTTCCTACAAATTCATATATAAACAACTTCAAACTTAAAAAAAGAACTATATATATCAAATGCATACAAGAGACTATATAAAAACAAATTTCACAATTAATGCACAAAACTATAAACTAAAGTATTATTCCAAATTCACAGTTTACAAGTGCATTCAACATTGTAACAGTTTCTGGTTTCATGCCAATTGAAAAATGTGGTTATACAAATAAAAGTGCATGTGCAAATGCGAATGATTTTCCTGACACCTTTGGGAAATAGAGTCTGTAGCTCGCAGTACCTCTGTCGAGTCAATTAGACTCTACTTCAGGTGTAGGATTTACTCACAAAGGGAAAATGACATAATGAAATTTCTATAAGGATGTTGTTTTTAATAATGATTATTTTGTCAGATTTCAGAAAATCCAAAAATGGTGAAAAATATAGGTGTTGCATATTGAGAGCATATTGCATTGAAAAGGGTGGGGTTCAAATCCCCACCCCTGTATCTGCTACTTAAAGTATAACAAAAAATAATAAAATTAAAAACAATAAACATTCTTACCAATACTGTTAATGAGAGTAACATTAAAGAAATAAAAGAGTATATCCTACTTACAGAACACAAACATTTGCTGTTAGTTTCATGAACTCTTGCAGATTTAATACGAGTTGAACAATGTAACATCAGTATAACCTCATATAAGCAAAACCTTTACACAGTTCTCCCTAAAATTGTCTTTTGACTAATGGAAACCCATTAAACAACCCCAACAGTGTAACTTTAGAGAAGTTTGACATCTGATATAAATTATTATCACATGTTACTGTTTAGGTGTGGAGTCATGTGGCAGGACAATATAAAGAGTAAAGCAAAAAATTGAGGCTTATGGCGAGACAGAATAATAAATAATAAATTGAATGAATATATTGGTTCTAAAATAAATAGCTAGAATATTGTTTCTGTAATGAAGATATAACAATTTTTAATATCATACAAAGAAAACATATGTTAATTATACTAGTTGTGTCTAACACAACTACTCAAAATTTTAAGGGATCACTTTCACTTATCAAAACACATGGAGTAGACAACAGGAAGCATTAAATATAGTTAAATCTCTAAAAGCCTTGTAAGCCCCGAGAAAGTTCAGTAATAATAATAATAATACTTAGAAAGAAAAGTAAATTGTAAATATGGCAAAGAAAGTAATTAGCAAAAATTAATGTAACTTATCTAATTAAATTGTAGACATGAAAGTTTTCAAGTTGTGCTGTAAAACTACTAAACCTGTAATAAGTAGCAAGAATATTGTTGAATTCTCAAAAATTTGTGAAAAACAATAGTTTACTAGCTGTATCCAAGAAGTCTTGTAATATTAAATACATTATATTGTATCTAATAAGATATGAGTAGCAATGTAAAAATTCTTCAGTGTTTCTTCTTTCTTTCAGGATGCAGTGAAAATCATGGCTAAAGACCTGGTCAGAACTAGACGCTATGTTAAAAAGTTTATGTTGATGAGAGCAAACATTCAAGCTATTTCACTGAAAATTCAGACATTACGATCACAGAATTCTATGGCTCAGGCAATGAAAGGAGTTACAAAAGCTCTAAAAAATATGAATAAACAGGTAAATAATTGTTTAAACATGTATCGTAGTAAACATTTTCTAATGTTATCAGGAATAGCAGAGAGTTAAGTGAGAAGGTTTTTTACATTATAATTAATATTTTAGAACCAGTTAAGTCTTTAAAATGCTGTAATGTTGAACGTGTCTAGTCTCTTTTTAAAACAGGTTTTTAGGCCTGAATCTAAGCTTTATTTATTATACCTAAATTTGACAGTTCATTGATATATATTACTTTATTGTTTGCAACTGCTTAGTCACATGCTTGTAGATTATTACGGTTATTGATTCTCATGTGATCCTTTTTTAAATTAAATTGTGGTGAAAGGTTGTGAATAAAATAAACAAAAATCTTACTATGTACAACCAAAAAGAAACTTGTGGGAATTTAATAACATAGTTTTTTTCTAATTTTTAATAAAATTATGAATTGTATCAGAAGGTTGAATCAAATAAAAAAATAATTATGGTGTACACAAAATGGATATCTAGTAATGTAATTGATGAATGAAAATTAAGTGTAATGAATGACTGAAATTTCTTTTTTCAAAATTTGGGTATTTCAGTTGCTCATATAAAAGCATAAAGGTCACATAGTGATCATTATCATTTGTATGAAGGAATTGATGCTAGAACAGATTCTGTTGTGGGATACTAAAACTCCTATATTTGATAGGAACCATGTCAAGCCAGGTTGGTGCTGCCACACCCTCAACACCCCTAGTTTTAGCATCCTTGTATAAAGGGATACGTTTTGAACTTTACATGACTTTTCGTAACACAAAGTATATTTATGTAGTGTGTAGTAAATACTTAAAAAAATCTTAAAATTTATTTCCAGACACTTTTTTATACAAAAAGGCTTTCATAACAATAGAAACATAACACTCCATTAACAAGCATAAAGCATGGATTTCAGTTATTTTAAGCCTACCTTATTTTAATATGTGCAAATACTGTGTGAGGTTTTTAGACATCTACTTTGTGGATCTTTGTTTTGTTATTTTGTAGACATACAGTCATACTTTTCTATTTATTTCCATTTTAAAGGAACATTTTGATAGGAGCTGATCCACCAGGGTTGTGATAGGGAGAGATACCTCTGATCTTATAGTCTTTTAAGATTTTTAAATTCTCTACATTCTCTCTTATATGAAAGTGTTGATTTTTTATTTTCCCCAAAAAAATAAACAAAAAAAACTAGAAATGTCACAGCATTTTGATGCTTAACTTTCTTCAAAATGTATGTACCTTGTGACTTTTTAGTATCAAACTAGTGAAATGTGAGAGGTGACACTGAGAACTTAAGTATGCCATGTGAACAGCCTTTAAGAACAAGACTGTCCCATATAGCCAATACAAAACAAAATCATAATAATGAAGGGAACATGACCTTCCTTGAGGGTAGAAAGGTCTGAGGGCAAGTACTTAGTTCTCCCTCCATCCCCTGATATTGTGGTTCATACTGGGAGGTTTACTGCTCAGTTACATGAAGGGACATCTATGCATTGTTTGCCATGTTTGTCGGAGCAACATGTTTTAGCCTACAAACACCAGGTGGACACTTATTTAGATTCTCAAAGAATCCCACTCCTTGATATTTGGGGTTCCAGAATGGAGTCTGTGGTCAACCTGAGTAGATCACATTTTTCTTGAATTTGTATGACCCTAACTATGGTGTTAAGGTATTTATTACTCCTCCAACTTTTCTCAGAAGCTTCTCAGAGACCACTACATCAAGTTGGTGATGAGTTGAGATCATTGTTAGCATCTACCTTGGTTCGATTCTCAGCTTCTGCACTTTCCCTAGTCTCTTGACTGGTATTTTGTCAGGATTTGTGGGGTAGAGATGCATTGTTGGAGGGATTTCGTATACTGGCTACCACCCTCCACAAGTTCTATAAGGCTCCATTCTCTGACCCTTGATATTTGTGGGTGTTCCAGAGTCTTTGGAATCAAGGATTGATGTCGCCCATCTGCATTCATCCCTGTTATCATTGGCTTCTTTACTTTTCTTGGCTCCTACAGGTATCATAGCTCTGCCTCTATTCAAATGTCCCGACACCAGAAATCACCACCACAGTCCATTGGTACCCAGCAATAATGCTACTGTATACCTTTGGGAGTTTTTTGGGGCTTGACTTTGAGAATTTCTGGTTGTGTGGAACACATTTACCAGAGATCAATGGGTACTATAGGTACATGCATCAGGATTAGTCATTCAGTTCACATCTTCACAACCATTATCCACCCAACCTGTAGTGCTTCTGCCTCTCACAGATACTTGGATTCTGGAACTTCATTCAAAGGCAATTGGAGATTTGTTGGTTAAAGGGCCAGTGGAGGGAATTGCTCAGTAAGACAGGAGATTGGCTTCCAGTCATCGATCTTTCTCGTCCACATCAATTCCTAGATCCTTTAAGGTTCACAATGGAGTCATTCCTCACTCTGCATTGGAACTTTTTACCAGGATTGTGGATGACCAAGTTCAATGTTGCCAATGCCTATCTGCACATTCCCATAGCGGAGTTGTCCCACCACTATCTGAATTTTGTGTACAAGGGTCAGATTCTGCAGTTCATGGCTCTGCCTTTCAAACTAGCATTGACACCACATGTTCTGTCGAATCATGCGAGTTTTTTCATATCACCTTCATTCTCTAGGCCTGTACACATTCCATTACCTGAATGACTGGTTACTGCTGGCACCATCTTGCAGTTGGTGGAATATCACACCCAGATTCTACTTTCAGAAGCAACTAAGGCAGGCTTTATTATCAGAGCCAATAAATCTATTCTCATTCCACCACAATAGATCATCCATCTGAGTGCTTTTTCAACACATCTCCCAGTCAGGCTCAGTCAACTCCCATCAGGCTCCACACTTTGGCACAGACAGTCTGACTCTTACTTATGTCTCCTCCCACTGTGCAGATGGTTCTTTCTCTTTTGGAAAGATGGGCATCACTCAAATCCCTCATTCATTTGGGATGAGTGCACATGAGATCCCTTTAGTGATCTCTTCATGATCAGTGGATCATGAACAGTGATTCACTTTATTCCCCAGTCTCCTTATCCAAGATCAACATCTTCAATCTTCAGTGGCAGTTAGATCAGAACAATACCATGATAGGTGTTCCACTTCCGCTACCTTGTCCAGAGATCCATCTCTTCATGGATGTCATGCTTCAGGGATGGGGTACATGTCTCGACAGTCAGGAATTCCAGGACCTATGAATGGTCAACGAGGCTTCCCTACATACTTTTTTAAAGTTCTTGCTGTCCACAGAGTGATGTCTCAAGATCTGGACTTATTAAGTTGGATTTGCTCTCAGGCGGGACACTGTTGGTTGATGTGTTTGCCACTCATTGGAACACTCAACTACTGGCATTTTGGTCTCCGGTACCTCACCCTTGAGCATTGGCAAGAGATTCATTCAGTCAGTACTGGATGAGAATATACTTCTATGCCTTCTCACTGATTCTTGTGTTACCCAGAGTACTAGCTATGATTTGTTCAACCCCTTGTCAGGTTCTGTTGATAGCACCTGATTTGTCAGTTCAACCCTGGTTTCCATTTCTATGGTACCTTCAGACGTGCCCACCTCTTCCACTTCCTCATTGGCCATCTCTGTTGCAGCAGCCATGATCCAATATCATACACCCACCCATCCTAAAGCTCAAGCACAGCATTGGGATTTAACTTCTAAGTTTGCCATGTAACTGTTTCAGTCTTTGCATAGTCCCATGATAGACATTTATCAATAGAAATTGCATACATATTGACAATGGTGTATTGCAAGGAGGTGGAACCCACTTCATCCAAAAGTACTAATCATAACTTGTTTTTTGACCTGGCTCTTTGGCAAGGGTTTCACATTTTCCACAATCACCTTATAAAAGGTGGCCTTATTGACTACCTTTAGATACTAGAGACGAAAATTGTTTGAGTCCCCAGTGCTCTCCGGGTCCTTCGATCCTAAACGACCATTCCAGTTACCTAACTAGTATATTAAGGTGGTATTACATGCTCTTTCTCAACATCTGTTTGAGCCCTATGACACTGGCAGCCAAGGAATAGGGTAAATCCTTTTCACTGATTTAGCTGACTGCTATTCCTTACCTCTATGACCAATCGGATCCCCATTGTTTTTTCCAGAGAGGTTCTTGAAATGTTAGGTGTTGTCCACACTAATGCCTTTAGTGGTGTTAAACAATGATTTTTTGTTCATTGGGATCCTTCAGTTTTCTGGGAGTTATCCCCAGTTACTTTGTCAAGATGGGTATAAAAATTGATTCATATTGCTTAGTCTGGGCTATCTTTGGAGGTGAGGAGACTTCTGCAAGTCATGTCTCATCAGATTTATCACATTTCTATGCCCTCAGCAGTCTGGTTGAATTACCCACTGGAGGACATTGTGCAGGCTTTTATGTGGACCTCCTTTAACTCTTTCAGCATGGACTCGGTGCCTGGGACCAACCTCGTAACCATTTTGTGCTTGTTATAGTTTTCATGCTATAACTTTTAAATTAGTAAGTGTATGTTCACTAAATTTGGCATATTATCAGTAAACATTGCTAGGCTTTCTTACTCAAAATATCAGATTTTTTTTTATTAAGTCTTAAGGTTTGTTAAGCAATGTTTTTCTCGTGTCTTTTTTCATTTCACATTTTGCCTATCCAACATGCAAGGTATTTTTTTCATTTGAAGATTAAAAATGCTTTTATGCATCAGAAAATTTTCAAATTTCACATATGAATTCTCTATAATGTCCAGATACTGAGATAGTTATCAAACATTTCTTAAGAAAAAAACTTTATATTTTATATGTTATTTCTTTAACTAATCTCTGTACAGGTTCAGTCAATTTGACTGATCTCGTAACCACCCTAAAAAATTAGGAAATAAATATAAATTATGCCTTTTTCATTCTAGAATGACTGCAAATTATAACATGAAAACACAAATGTGATGACATGGCCTTTGACCCGTGACTTGTGTAGAACGGGTTAATACTTTTACCTCACATTATTTGCATGATCTACGAGGATCTTCCTCTGAGGGTTTTTAGACTACTCCCTGTAGCTATCTTAACTGCATCTGCCTAATTATAGTAAGGGATGAGTATCTTTATTACTAATATTGTCTATTCTTTACTTTCCAGAGTCCCTTACCTTTTTTTCACAGGATGCCACTTTCACAGGTGTGCTTTTATCAAATCAATTCCACACTAGCAACCATTAAAACTGTATACTTTATGTAGGTTGCAACAGGCTTTGTAGAAATGTGGTGTTCCATAAGACCAACTAGAGGCAGATCAGGTGATATTACTGTACTATGTTGGACTACCACTCTTGGACTATCATGAGTAAAGCATAAGGGTATCCGGCTTGTCCCTGCCGATCATTGAATTGAATAAATCAGGACAGTTTGCTTGGGAAAATTTAGGGAACTTGGTTCACCTATTGCACTACTTCCAGAGCATTGTTCTTCAGAACTCCCTAGTGTACATAACCCCCCAGATTCCACTGTTGGAGATAGGGAAACCTTACCACACCTGGTTTCCAGTCACTGGGGTGGTAGACAGAGGTTATTCCTCCAGAGTGTTCAAGTGAATTTCCTCCACTCTTGGAGAAGCTGGGGGCCCTCCTACCTGAGACCCTATATGTTTTGTTTTTTTCAGATGTGTGGTAGGAGAGGCACCAGCCTATGTGAGAGCCTACTCGTAATACCAGAACAGATTTGATGCTCAGTTATCTGGTAGGGTTGAGCTTTGCCCTTCTTTTTGATCAATATCGGTTCAGTGAATTGTTCATGGAAGAGGGTCCATTTGTCTCATCATGATTCCAAAAGCAGAATGCTTCCATCTTGGGTCCATGTTGAGCACTGTTCTTTATGTTCTCCCCATAATTCCAGGGACAAGTGGAATTTACCTTTTTTACATGGTTCAGGAATGAGGATGAGTGTTCGTAATTCCAGACCATAGAAGTTTTGTTTCCTAAAGTTGAGTGTGGCATACAGGATCCCATCATTCTGAGTTTGGAGTGTTGCCTTTCAGACTTCTTCAGGTTGAGGAGAAGGTTTGACCACTTTGGTGTTGCTTTTCTTCTCTTTGGGATTCTGGTGGTTCAGAACACATCACTCTATAGCTACAGGTTGAGATCCACTCACAAGTATATATATTGTAGTCCAAATGCCCTAGCCACCAACGTGGGATTTAGGGACCATGGCCCTATAATTCCAATCCCGAGCAGTGGAACCTCGGCTATCTGGTTGGGGCCTGGCCAGTAGTGATGGTATACCATGTGAAATTCCACCTGCAGTGCATGAATTAGGTTCTGGGTGAAGAGCATACCTGTTCTTAATGTAGTGAGGTTCCCCTACTAGGATGCTAATCTTCTGTTGGCACACACACACAATCTAGGCAGATGCATTCTGTATGGATAATGCCCTCATTGGCCCCTCTACCTTATCAATGTAGGATTCTAGTTGTAGTGTGAGTGGAGGTAAGTATGTTTTGGAAGTTCACATTTTCATAAATCAAAAATGTATTTCCAATAATAATTACCTCCTTTCACACTCTCCCACTCTTCCCATTAAGAGCCAGTGTTAGAGACTGCGGATCAGGTAAGCTTGAAAAAGTGATAATATTATTTGAATGAGGTGCCTATACACAGTACCAGGATAGAGGGCACATTGACATAGGTGGAAAGTGTCATGAGACAGATATAACCAAGGGCAATCAAGTGGGGAATAAAAGTCTGGAACAAACAAAAATATTTCAGACGAACGCTTAGATGGGCAAAGGAAGAAAACCCTAGCAGTTGAGTAATAGCTATAGTGTGAGAAGAGGTAAGTATTAATGGAAATACATTTTCAATTTAAGAAAATTCTAACATTTAATTCTTGCCAGATGTTGATATAAATCACTGCAGATTTTGAAGATACTGGCAAATTTCTGATTTGACTGACATTATTACTTTAAAAGTTAGCTTACTAATGAGTCACCTATATTTGCAAAATATGGCTAATCTTATATTCTTTCTAGTGGAAAATATAATGAAATTTATTTAACTGATAACTGCTTTGAAATACTTTGCTTTACTCAGTACAAAATTTATGGGAACAAAAGTCACCAACTGTTTTGCTCAGCACCTGTGCCCCATGATTTCTGATCTGCATATATATTTGGTAAAATGAATGTAGCCACAAAGTTATTGGAAATCATTTAAATTTCATGCAGCTGGAAGGTGTGGATGTAGCCAGAGTCATATGTTTAGCCATATCTAGTGGGGTAATGTGCTTTCCAAGTGCTCAATGTTATTACAGCCACCCTTGCTGGCTATGGGGCAACCAGTAATCACTAAATAGGTAACTACTGCTCTTTCAAATGACAATAACATGCTCATAGACAAGAAGTGTAAGCTTTGGTGTAGACTGCTTGCTTGCAATTTGACAAATAAATCACCTCATTGAGGGCACTCGTTAACTCAACTTTTAATAAATAAAGAATAAAATGTACAAAAAGAGAGAGTGAGAAATGAATCAGGTTGTCTCAGAAATAATCAATTATACCCAGGCCATCACTGCTATACTCAGTGTAGTGTGTATGTATATCTGCAATAATCTATAATTTTTAGAGGTTATTTAAATTCTTGTGATTGTAGGGTATATCAGAAGTTTACACAAATAGGAAAGACAAAAACATTTTTCTACATGTATCATAAAAATATTTTACAATGATCATTGTAATCCATTTTTATGACTTGTATGTATACTTGCTATAAAATTGTTTCTTTGTTATTACTTCAGGAAATTATTTTTTATATATTTTAAAGGTTTACTTGGTTTTTACTGTTTTTATCTCTGTTGAAACAGCTAAACTTACCACAAATTCAGAAGATTATGCAGGAGTTTGAGAAACAATCTGAGATTATGGACATGAAAGAAGAAATGATGAATGATGCTATTGATGATGTTATGGAAGATGAAGAAGATGAGGAGGAAAGGTGAGTTGCAATGGGTGTATTTTTTAAACTTAGTCACTTTTTATTTTTGTTTATGAACTGGTAAATTTTGAAATATTCAAACTTCTAGTTAAAGTTATTACACAGGAATGACTCAAAGTTTTCTGTAATTAAAGCTCCACCGAAGGTGGACAGAGGCTATAGTTTCATCCCTGTGAGTGTGTATGTGTTTGTCAGCAAGGTTTCTTAAAAATGACTGAATGGATTTGTACAAAAGGTGATATATATTTGGACTATGACCCAACTTAAAAGTGACTAGTTTTTGGAAGATCATGTCTTAGGAAGGTCATGAAAATAAAAAATTTCTTATCTATTAATATGGAGACTGATTTTTGAAACTTTGTGGACTATGTAGAATATAATTCTTCATAGTCTTGCCGAATATGATCAATGTTGCCTGGCAGGGGTATGTACTCTACTGAGTGCCCCTCTAGTTTTGTGTTCAGTTCACAAAATATAAAATCTAACTTTAATAATTGCTTTTTTTTTCTTTTTGTAGCATACATTTTTATGGAACATGGAAATTATAATCAAATGAATATGATCAATGTTGCCTGGCAGGGGTATGTACTCTACTGAGTGCCCCTCTAGTTTAGAGTTCAGTTCACAAAATATAAAATCTAACTTTAATAATTGTTTTTTCCTTTTTGTAGCGTACATTTTTATGGAACATGAAATTATAATCAAATTTCAAACCAGTATAGATAAGCTTATTTTGCTTACATTTTAAAAGAAATTAACTAAGCATGATTTTCTTATAAAATCATTAAAGTAAGTATTATGAATTTAGATACAATTGTTCTTTTAATGTTGCAATACATTATTGGTATAAAAATTTGCCTTTTAAACTTAAAATGTACAAAGCACAACTTCAGTATGTTTAGCATATTAATTTCATATTTTTCAGATTAGCTATGTTCTGATGGACATTTACTGTTGAAACTTAGTTGAATGGACGAAAATGTTTTGAAATGTCCTCTTCTACTCTTGTGTTTCTACAACAGGCAGTTGTCGTCCATTCAACTAACTTTCATCATAAATACTCTGCCTAAACAATCTATCAAAGGGCATTTACCCTTGCTTGTAGATTTTGAATGCTTTACACAACCTAATGTAGATGCATAACAATATTGATATTAAGAACAAAAATAATGCTCAAGATTTTGTAATATTAATATTCAGAATGTTACTTACCTCATGCACAACTGCTGTGGAATTTTCTGTGCATGCCACAAGCCTTGAACAAACTCCCACACCTACACGTGTTTACGTGTATTGTAGAATGAGCTTATGATCATGTACTAGTGCTCACAGGGATTTTTGTGCATCAAATCTGTGTCGCCCTTATACTGGTGAGGGTTAGAGCATTACGATGATTACCTCATAGGCTGGTTTCCTCTGCATTGCCTGTGTTAACACTTTTTTTTCCCCCTGCATTTAGTTTTCTGATGTTTTGATTGATTTTTTTCTTTATTTCCTTTGCACTTGTTTACAATTTTGTGTTGCCTGTAGTCACCACATTTGTTTTGTTTTTTTCCCATACTAAAAAACAAGAAGTAACCCGTTTTTGTTAGTGGTGTCAACTCTTTATTAGGAATTCATAAGTCCATGTTTCTTGACATCCAGAGGCTCCGATGATCCTATTCAAGATTCATCTACACCTGTTATAATAATGAATGGGGGTGCATTATCTGTTTAAGATGTTTCAGTTTTTGCTGGGCTAGTTCTCTTTTGCCTGCATATTCCTCAATTTTAATCCCTCATTGTTCTGTTTTCTTACCTTTGGTGGAGCCCACCTCACCTGTAGTTGATTTTGACCAGTACTTTTCTCCTCCAGTCATTGCTTTGGTTCTGATTCTTCTCTTCCTGATAAGGAATAGGTGCCTTCTTTTTTTTTGTTTCCTTGGCTCATTAATCAAGTCTGTGACATTTTTTTCCATTTTACCTGTCAATCCTGATGCTTCTTGCATTCCTTTATTTCATGACTCTCTGTTTAATAATATTCTCTTTTTCTCTTCCATCCCCTAACATGCATGCCCATGCTGATAATTTTTCCCAATTTCTTGTTGATCAACATTTTCCTTGTCCTGTTTTCTTCATGACTCCTATTCTATGAATATGGTCATGGCTCTTCTGTTTTCCTTGAATCCCTTCTGTTTGCTTGGGACACTTCTCTTTTTCCTTCATTATGTCTTTCTTTTCACCAGTCTACACATTTTCATCTTACCTTTACCCAGCTCCATTATATCTCTACTTTTCACTCCTCACTGAAGCTCTCCATTGTGGTCCATCAGTTTTGTTGAGGATGCCTGTTCCTATTTGTTTTCCACATTCATGTCTATTTTTTTTCATCTGCTGTCTCCCTTTTAACCTGGTTTCTTTATTTTGGGGATTTCCTTATTCAAGTTGTTTCCTTCCTAGTGTATGCCTGCAGGTTTTGAAGATTGTAGCAAATTTCAGGTATTAGTTTAACATTATTCTCTTAAGAGTTAATTAACTAGTTAATGATCTATATTTGCAACATATGAGTTATCTTGTATGATTTCTAGTGGAGACCATGATGAAATTTATTTAAATTATGATTGCTTTCTTGTACTGTACTGTATTCAGTACAAAATTCATGGATGCCAGTGTCACTTAACTGTTTTGCTCATTGCTTGTGCCCCATAATATAGAATTTATGATCAGCATCAATATTATTAAAACTAATGTGGCCCCCTCCCTCTCATATTTATGATCTTTTTCTTGTCTGAATCTTCATTGTCTTCTGGATGCAGCATTGGTGGCTGTCTCCCAAAATAACTAATTGTTTATTGACATTGCTTTGTTGTCCAGAGAATTGTTTCTGAATCAACTTCAGATGGATGGCTTTCTCTGTCTGTATTGGGCCCTCTTTCCTGGGCTGTGGCTGACCAGAATTGAGATTTCAGATGTCTTCCCTCAAATTGCCATTTGTCCTATGGTCCATTATCTCCTCCATTTTGTCCACAATGGGTATGCCTTTGAGTTCTGTACTCTTCCCTTTGGCCTGGCAGTGGCTTTTTATGTTATCAACTAGCTCATGCATTTGTTTGCTTCGTGCATGCATTTTCTAGCTTTTGTTTCCATTTTTCTCTTGACTCTGTCTTATTGGGATTGAGCAATTGTTACCTCCACACTTCTTTAGGAGGCCTCTCACTTGGGCTTGTTGGTCAAGCTTTCCATGTCCATTTTAATTTCCACTTAGTATGTTGTCAACCTGGGAGTTTTCATCAACTCTTGTGTGGAATGTGTTCAACCCTCTCTCTTATGCCTTTGCATCTGAGGAATGGTTTTTAGGGCACTTTTTCTCCCTGTGTGTGAGGTTCTCTTGCTATTGGGAACATTTACTTCACTAGAAGCCCGTATCTCTCAGTTGTTCACATGTGTCCCATTCAATGGACTCTGATGGATAAGGGGAACATGTTTCCCAATCTCTTTACCCACCCTTGTGTCTCTACCTTTCTTTGTACATCCCTCACTATTATAGTGGTTTGATTGCTCCATCATGACCCAAGGTTTGTCACTCTCCTCCTTCATCTCATTCTGCATCTTTACACTGATGCCTTTTTCCAGTTTGGGGATGGCTTTAGTCTCAGGATGAGCTTTCTTTACATATTAACATTCTAGAAATGACTGTGGCTTATTGAGTTTTCCAACTTCAATTGCAGATATCCTATAATCTTGTGATGATCCACTTAGACAACTCTACAGTTGTTTCTTAAATCAATCCAAGGAGGGACCTGTGATTTCTCACTCTAGACTCAGTGTTTTAGGTCTACGATCATTGTATTCACCTTACAACATGCCCTGATTTGCATGTTCTCAATATGGTGGTGGATTGCATCCTTCAATATTCTGTTGGATTTTTTTCTCATCTTAGGATTCCTCAGGTAGACACTGTTGTGACTTCCTTCATTTCCAAACTTATCCTCTTTTGGTCACCCATCCTAGACTTGACAACTATGACTACCAATGCTCTTAGACAGTATTGGTCTAATCTCTTTATTTATGCTTATCCTCTTCTTTGCTTTCTTCCACAGGTCCTTTGTATCATTTGATGTACCACTTCTAAGGTTCCATTTTTCATAATAGGGTGTTGTGCTTTCGTCTTGACAAGTGTGATTTGTTCAGTCCCTTACAAAATGTATGGGATTTTCCCAGTGAATAGCCTGCTTTCTCTCATTTTTGTAGGCCTTCTACTCTTGCTATTTGTCAGTATAAATGGGCTGTGTATCACTAATGGGCTCTCCGCTGCTCTTTTTGTTAAGGTCATCCTATTTGTTTACTTCTTACTTCCTTCTTTGGTCTCCTGCTCTTTGTATCATTTGTCTCTTGAGAAATATTTTCTTCTTGCTTATGGGCATTGTCATTTGGACATTTATGCCTTGGACACCTCTCATACTCTTAGCATAAAGGCTGATTGATGTTATTTCCAGACTGCTCCTTTCTTATGAAGAGATGGGCTGCCTGGGAGGGCAGTTGGATGTTTCCCTGTTTAAGAAGGATGTGGTATCCACTAGGTAACCACAGTTTCATGGAAGTCATGCCCCATGGGTTTTTCCATTCTGTTCCTATTTCAGAAAGGAGCTCATCTTTGTAATTAGTCTGCACTGGTCCCTCCACCATTTTCAATGTGAGATTCTAGCTTTTAATGGTACAGAGAGGTAAGTAGCATTTTTTTACCTGTGAATGTATTTCAGAAAGATACTTACCATGTTTCCACCCATCTTTCCCACTTATGATGAATTTTCTTTGGCTCATCAAGAATGAGCCTGGAATTATGTGTAAGTGCATACAGGGATTACTGTGCATGGAAGTTGTGTCGTCCTCCTGTTGGTGGAGGAATACATCATAGGGTAGTGCAATACATGTGGACATGTGTAGGAATGGGAGTTTGTTCAAGGCTTGTGGCATGCACAGGAAATTCCACAGCAGCAGGTAAATAGCTCTTAGTGGTGTGGAAAGGTAAGTATCTAGCTGAAATACATTTTCAGGTAAGGAAAATGTTAACTTTATTTAGTTAATTTTTGCCTTCTATTAGTACAGTCATACTTGTTTTAATAGCCAACTTTCTTTAGAAACAGCTTTTTATAAAGGAAAGTTTTCTTAGTTTCATTCAGTTTCCAAAGTTTAAAACTTTTCATATTTCCGTATTTAAACAGTGTAACCATGGACTTCTTAAAGTCCAGCTGTATGTAGACTACCTTGTTTGCACATACTTTTTCATACATAATTTAACTAGACTGCAAAAACATACAGAATTGAAACTAATCTCAACCCTGTCTAATGAATGCATCTGTATTATTAATTACTAGTTCAGTACAGTTTGAAGCTTGGAAAATTAAAGTAGAGACCTTCTAATGTTTTTTTTACAATAAACTTTATATTCAAATTTATTACCATGTGCCTCAAAAAAGCAAAGCAAGTTGATAAAGTTTCAGTGTTTATTGTAAATAAACTGTTAAAGTATTCCAAAAACTGAACAACATGTTCAGGATTTGTAAAGATGGTAAAAATATTGTGTTCATACCTTTAGTGGTACAGCAGTTTGAAAGACATCATTCATTCTTCTAGCCATTGGTTTTCATGAAAGAGGGATCTAAACTTGATCCCATAGCTACATGATCTATGTAATCATTGAAATGTTATTAAACAATGAATGGGATTCTTTGATAACAAATTTCATGAGTTTTAAAAGCATGTTTAAGGATCAACAAACCATTATCATTGTCAGTATAAACTAAGTCAGGACTTAGATGTATAATTTCTTCTAAAAGGGATGTTAGTATGAAAAGACTTCATCAAAACTAAGACATTAAACCTTAATATAAAACTTAAAGTTCTGTATTTCACTTGAAAATTCAAAATAATCTCTTAAAGGTAATTTACTCTTAGTAAATTTTTCCAAAACTTTAACTAAAAACTGTGTTGGCCCCCCAGTGGCACAGCAGTATGTCTGTGGACTTACAGCGCTAGAAACCGGGTTTCGATACCCGTGGTGGACAGAGCACAGATAGCCCTTGTGTAGCTTTGTGCATAATTAAAATCAAACAAACAAAACTGTGTTGTAACTTAGCTATAAGTACCAATGTTTGAAATTATAGGTCTCAATAGCCCATCTTAGATAGTCCACGAAACATTTCTGGATAATGCCTTGATGGTTTAATATCTAAATATTCTGTTTATGTTAGTAAATTGTAATTTACTTTTTAGAATGTTAATAAATATCACTTTATATATAATCTCTGGTTTTTATTGGATCCTCCTAGCTTTATCCAAATAATCTAATCTAGTTTTAGTTGGATCTGTCTGCTGTGTCTAAATAATCTAGCTTGTTCAGTATAACAGTCCTATTTCTATCAACCAATTTAATTATGACAATGTTCTCATTTTTCCTCTTTACTTCCATATGAAGACCCATGTTCTTAACTTTAGTTATTGAATTAAATAAGTCATGAATATTCTGCTTGAGTTCTAATATTACTGAAGAATCTACAACTTTTTGAACATGTAGATAATTTTGATAACTGTTTTAGAAACTGTTCAAAATTTAAAAATTATGGGATCCACAATAGCCAAAGCTATAATTAGATTAAATTGGTCAAAAGATGGATCTATGAGCTAAAAGTTTGTACTAGAAAAAAAACTCAGAACCATTCAATGAGCCATTATGCTGCAGATAATATATCTTCAAATTCCAATTTGTTAGCTGTAATGAACTTAAAATCACGGGACAGTTTTTCCAATGTCACTGAACTTGTAATATAAATAATTGAAAATTACAGTATTGGTGAGTTTTATAATTTAATTATTTACTTGATGCCATCTTGATTCATTTAATTTAGCAAAATGTTTATATTGAACTAAAATGTTTATTCTTTTTCTCATTTACCTAATTTTGTAGTGATAGAAGTCTAAGTTAGTGGCTTGTTTAAATATAACAAAAGCTTCTGTTGACTAACATATTAAAAGATTTGTGTAACAATTTTTTATTTTAGCAGTTATCTTCAAAATTTATTATACTGTTTAAATTGATAACATTGAGATATGGAGATATTAAAGATTAGAAACTTTGATATAACATTTAAATGTTTACAGTCATTCAAAAAATGTACACGCTAACTCATTTTTAAAAAATCCAAGATTTATTTATTCTCTTCTTTTCTGAACTGTGATAAAATAAGTTTATCACAGTATCTTATAATCATATTTTGAATAAAGTTGTACTTTAGAAACCTGTTAATAAATTTTTCTAGCATGTTCAGTTTATCCCTCTAAGCATTTGTTAATTTTTAAATTTGAAAAGTGTATATTTTTGAATCTAGTTACTCTGCTTGTCTTCTAGTGACACTGAGTAAAATACTAATTTTGTATTTTACTTGGGATATCCACAACAGTGTTTTTAAATGTAAGGATTGTGTGTGTGTTATATTTTTATTTTAGTGAGGCTCTGGTGTCCCAAGTACTAGATGAATTAGGTTTACAGCTATCAGAGAAGTTGACAGGTCTTCCAAGTGAAGGAGGTTCACTTAGTGCTGATTCTCAGAAGAACAAGCCTGCTGTAGCATTAACAGGGGCTGATGCAGATCTGGAAGCTCGTTTGGAAAACCTGCGAAAAGATTGAAGAAAGTTAATCAAACAGAGTAACTGTAAAGAAGTAATTAAGTCTTTAAAATTCATATCATATGTTAGATTGTTTGTATAGTTAATTAAATTTGTAGTTTTTAAGCATAAATTAATTCATCAAATTTATTTCATTGACCTTTTCCAAATGGAAGTTCTCAGATTGAACTTCTTTTGATTTCTACAAAATTTAGTATTTTATATAAATTAATAGTTTTCCAACTTTGTATTTTAAAAGACAGGTAAATTAGGTAAGTTGTGGCAGTCTAGTTTTATTAACATTGCAAGACATTTTTACATTACTACTGAAACATTTCATACATCGTACTTAAAAGTTTGGTAAAGTAATTGATACTGGAAAAGAAGTTAGTATTATTATTTTACCTCTAATTGATTAAAAAACTGATATTGTTTAGCAGATTTAAACTTTCTGCTGCTATCCAGAAAATTTTCATAAGTATTAAAGGCAAACAAAAGTGTGTTGTTTTTATAGATACAGCTGGAACTTGGAAATTCTGAGCTTAAGCTTAGTACAGCTTGGATTGAAAGTATTTTTATGATATTGTGAGAAAATATTCACAATCTGAAGAGTTTGAAATTATCAAACATTTCTTGTGCCTGCTACTACTAGAGTAACATTTTACTTGCACCAGAAAATTTTAACATGCATTTTCATGGTAACTGAAGCAAAATTGATTTACCCTTCAAAAACAAAATTTACATTAGGTCTTGTACCTTTTTTCTGATAGGATTGTTTTTCCAAAAGAAGCAACTGAAGTACTGAACCCTACATTTAGATCTACATGAAAATGGAGGGATAAGACAATTTCTTTGCAGGGAGAAAGTTTAAATAATTTAAAGGCTTATAGACAGTGATAGGATTTATTAGTGAATGAAATTTTATTCAATTTTGAAAAAGATACTGCAGAGAGATCAGTATGGTGAGCAATAAACTTCTACAGAACTTTAAGTCTGTCCTTGTTTACTCTAAAATTAAATAGGTTTGTATACAGAAATTAACAGAAATTGATCAACCAAACACTTGTACTTCTTGGTTGCCTATACACGGCCTTAAAATTTACTGGTTGTGTAGTTTATATAGATATAGCATATATGGAACAAGCTATCAGGTAAAATTTATTATTAATTTACTACATATACTTAGTTGTGCTACCTTACTTCCATTCCCAATGGTTTTCTTAAAGAAATCTCATGCTGTTTTTTATTGACTGTTACATTTTGGCACTTGAATTTCATGCATGAAAGTCTCCTGTAAATGTTGGTCTGCTGTAAGTGTACTATCTTCTGTTGCCTGTATTGCATGCAACATAACAAAAACCTACGTACCAGAATTCAGTTTCAACTACATGAAATGTGACACATGATTTGATGCTCATATAAGTCTTGTTCATTTATAAGTGGCAGATAATATACCTCACTTATCATAAACAACAGGTGGTGGTCAATTTCACAACTTGGCAGTTATGTGTGTAAATGTGGTTTGAACCAAATTAAGTTTATACCTCATGTAAGTCTTGACCAGAGAGAATTGGCATTTAATATACCACTCCCTGCTTATCATAAACAAGAATTGGCAGTCAATTTCACAACTTAGAAAATATATATATTGATCATTTTTATGGATTTTATAAACATTTTTAACAAAAGAATTTACGTACATACAATGGAAGTTCACTTTACATTCACCAGATCTTATTCTACTCTTGAAACATGAGAGTTATGTGGTAACTTTTGAACCCTAAGATGTACATGTAGTATTATGTTTACACTCTGGAATTACTAGGACTTGGGAGTAATTTTCACTATATGCTGTTCATCATTTAAAAAATAATGATAATAATGATAACAACAATCGAAAATTCTGAACATTAAAATTTTACCACGAATATTTGGCACTTAAAAATGGTAGGGCATTACATTGGGATAGAGAATTAATGCAGTAAAAAAGAAAACATTTTGTGTGTTGCAATACTTGCCTGGAGAATTTGCATTCCCCAAGCTCATTGGCTAAAAGCTTTATTGATATATCAAGCATATTTGAAGAGATGAAAAGTATGTCTAATAGAACACCATATTTATATTATATTTACTCAGAGCTGTTATATGGTGCTAAATATTAATAAATGTTTCAAATGAATTAGGTGGAAGTAATTAATATTGTAGGGAAAGGATATATTTTTCTCTTTGTTTGTGATTAATCAAAAATAACCTTGCTGGATTTAATTTATGCTTTGATGATGATGAAGGATGCAACCATTATTTGGTCATTTTTTCCAACTGACTCAGTGGCAACTCTGTTTATGGATATTGCATTCACCTTTAGCTCACTTAGTATAACACACTCTTGCATGTAACAGGTCTCAGATTTCAGTCCATGGTGAGGTATTTTTGATGTCATGGATAACTTATTGAACTGTGATGATGTGCATCAGGTGGTTGTTTCCTCTCTGCTTATTTATTCTCTAGTTAAGGTCCTTAGTTGTTTTATTTCTTTGACTTCTGTGGAACCTGCTTTACTTTTGAAGGATTCTGGCCAGCTTTTCTACCTCTAGCCTTTGTTTTTGGCTCTTCACTTTGTGATGACAAACATTTACTTCTTCCAATTACTTCCATTTGTTTTTTGGTTTTCTGTGCTCATGAATCATGTATGTATGATATTATACCTTTGTTAGCTGTATATCATAATGTGTTTTTGGTTGTTTTAATTTGTGTGCCCCTATGGCCAAATTACAGTGTGGTCCCACATCTTACGTATCTTACTTGTCTTTGTGACTCCTTTGCTATGACCTCAGGTCTTGGCCCTTGTATATTTCTTGATCCCAATCTCTTGTGTCCTTTTTTCTGCTTGGGATACTCCTCTTTCTCCTTCTTTGTATTTTCTTTCCAGCTATTTGTTTGTTTTTGTCTGTCTTTAACCTACTCCTTTAATCTCCTCCCTGAGGCCCTTCTTTTTGGTCCCAGTAGTTTTGGTGGGGAGAATGGTAGTTTCTACTTCTTCCTCTCCTGTCTCTATTTTGACCTGGCTTCTTTGTTGTTGGGATCTCCTCAGTCAGATGTCCACATCCCTTCCTCTTATACTTTGAACCTTTAATTTCACTCTTTTACCAAACAGTGATATGAAATTTCTAGTCCAAAATAACTGTAGGTATCTAACAAACATGACACTTCATGTCAATGGAAGCTGTTACTCATTGCTGCATATGCAATAGAATAGACTTGCCAACTTGCTTGTTGCCTTGACAATGGTTCTATGCAAAGGATTTGTTTCATCTTTTCTGCAGCAAAAGCAACAACAGAACTGTTAAACTCAACAGTCACTATGGGCTCTGGGTAGTGCTGTCTAGCAAAGTTAATACAAACTTGTGTAAGCTCCATAGTGCAAATAACGAAGTGTTCCTGGCTTTCTTGCCATTCTTGTTGTGTTTTCAAATTTCTGCAGGCCTCTGACAAGTTAAATGAAATTGAAGGTTCCACTTCGACGCTGGGGTTGTGGGAGCATTTACTACATCACTGACTAAAATAACTTGCTTGTTCTTAATGGAGTTTTAGGTCTTACTGGTTTATATACTTGGGAGTGTCAGGTGCACTTTAGATCTATTTCTCCCCATTCACAATGCTGTTTATTTCAGCAAAATATTAATCTAATTACTACAAGAGGATCAGAGATTTTGTTAGGTCTCCTGGCACATAACCTTACCCCTATCAAGGCCTCGTTCGTGTAGGAAATCAAATTTAATTAATTTTTTGCTAATTTTTTCAGAATAATTTAGCGAGCTATGTAGGAGCCTACAGCAGCATTTGAAGATTTGCATATTCATGTAGGAAACTTGATAACATATATCTTCAGTACTTTGTAGTCTATTGTAAGTAGAGAATTTTGTATTGTTTTTAATTTATTTATTTTTGTATGTGGGTGCTTTGTTTATGCATCACGGGCATGTATATTCTATTATAGGACATATGTATTTTTTACATATTTTAAATGTTTTCAGCTGATGTTCCACTGTTTTTGCCTGTTAGACTTCTCACATAGTTCGTGCATTGCCAAACTCTGGTTTTTGTATTATTTATGTATTTAACCCACATTTGTTTCAAATTGTAGGTTAAACCTAGGAATTTTGCTGATGTTGCAGCTTGGAGAAGTGTGCCATTCATATATATTTTTGATGGGTGTTTAGTAAGTTTTATTAATTTTGTGAATACTACTACTTTTCAAATTTAGGGGCATGGTGTTCACATACATGATGAACACCTATAGATCAGTAATCAAAATTCAAATTAAGAAAATTTTAAGTGCCTCAAGTATATTGTGACTGGAGCCCAAATCAAATGAAAATAACTATATTTTCCAGTTCAAGTACATTTTATTTTGAATATTCAGAACGTTTATTCAGTACAGTGGATTCCTGTTAGTTGCAACTGCATTTTACCAGCTTTTTAATTGAAATTGATAAAGAATTGAAAATAGTGATGTTTTTAAGTCAGTCACTAGTGAAAGGACAGGAAATCCTTTTAAGGTATAGAAAATTGCAATTAACAGAGTTGCAATTAAGTGGAATCCACTTGATCCTATAGTTTATTCTGCATTCATTATGTTTCAGCAAGAAAAATGTATCCTTAACACTCAACTTTTGTAGCAACTTTGCAATTTAAAATTAACTATGTCTGAACCCTCAAATTTTATCATCATCAGCGTATCAAGATTTTCAAGAGTGAGGGAAGTCCATAAACATGTTTTAATTATATTTTTCCTGCTGAATCTGTTTTCAATATATAACAATGATTGAGGACATATAAGGCAAATCCTAGCTGTTATAAACATATTTAGGTACACTTCATCATGTTTTGTGAAAATCTTGCTTCAGACATATGAGCTGACACTTTTTTCCTTTAATATAAACTTCATCAGTCTTAAGGAATTTACAAAGAATATCTGTTTACTTGTTTCCATAGTCTTTCATCATCCAAAGGTGGAAATGTTCTCTGTAACAACACATCAAAGCAATCAAATGATATATGGTGTTGCCATCACATCAGCTGTGAAGAATTTTGTTGCTATGAATTTATACTTGGCTATTTACTTCAGGAGACCCTGGGCTTAAGCACTGGATTTATTTATCTCAACAACATTCTTTGTTAGAGCTGTTAATCATATCTATTGACCAATCTTGTAACCATGAAACTATAGATACTATAACCTCACAAAATTTTGCATTCCTTTCATAAAATTACAAGTTTTTTGTGCATATAAACCTTAGTTTTTAGTTAAGTATTTTTACTAAAGATTTGTCTGTGAATTTATGGAATCAGAGTCTGACTCAGTCTCTGACTAGTTTGAATGCAAGGAGATTTCCTTGTTAAGATTAAAAATATATTTTTTATTTTACAATTTTCAAATTTCATTTTCATAACCTCTAGAACCTCCTAAATGAATATCAAACGTTTTTTTTTTCTGTGAAAGTTTATATTTTATCTTTTATATTCCAAACCCTGACACTGTATACAGCTTCAGTTTATTTGACCAACCTTGTAATGACAACAAAAAAATATGAAATAAATCGACATTATCCTTTTTTTCTTACTAGAATGCCTGCATATAGTTACATACAATTACATTATTTATTCTTAGCCAAAGCTAATACAATTCAAATCCATGACCAGGTGGTTAGGGCACTTGACTCGCAGTCTGAGCATCGTGGGTTCGATTCCCCAACCCACCAAATATGCTTGCCCTTTGAGCCGTGTGGGTGTTATAATGTGACAGTTGATCCCACTATTCGGTGATAAAAGAGTAGCCCAAGAGTTGGCAGAAGGTAGTGATGACTAGCTGCCTTCCCTCTAGTCTTTCACTGCTAAATTATGGATGGCTAGTGCAGATAGCCCTCATATAGCTTTGTGCAAACTTCCAAACAAACCAAAAATATTCAAATCTCCTGGTCATTTAGATTTATTGCCACTTAGAATAGTATCAAAGTGAATTATCACTGTGAGGAAAACATTGTGTAAACATTGTGTCAAGTTACCAGCACACTCTGTCAAATTACAACGTGTTATGTTCACAAGATGTGCTCATTGAGTATTTTGGGTATTTAATTTTTCTATTTAAGCCAATACGTTTCTAATTTTTACATTTTAGTTACTTTTAGAACAATGAATAAAAATATACGTATAAAACAAGAAATTTAGTGGGTCTTGTAATTTTTTGCTTTCCAAGTCTAAATGATTTTAGTCTTCATGAAAGTTAGCCATATTTTTGTGTAGGCATATTGTTAGTACTTCACTTAATTTTTATTTACCTTAAATATGCAACTTAGAACATAAAATATTAACATGCAATAAAAAAACAATATATCTGAAACTATTATCATTCAACTGGATTTCTAACTAAGCTATATGTGTGTTAAAATAATTTTCTTAATTGGTTAAGGCAACCTTGGCAATAGCAAACTATGAAGTTGATGCAGAATAGCTGAAAAGTTTTCATACTTAAAGAAAGCAGTAACTGTTTCAACTGATTATAAATAATCCAATAACATAGGTCAGAGAGAATTATTCATAACTAGCTGGAGTACGTATGTATCTCCCCATGGACTCAACAAACCTCCATGCCAAATTTGGTGAAGATCCATTAATAGAGGACAAAGTAGTGTTAAAAACATGAAAATGCAAAAATGCCCCTAAAAACTGCAAAAGGGAAAACTCAAAATTTATGTGTATCTTCCCATGAATTTCCATATCACATTTGGGGAAAATCCATCTACAGTAGGTGAGGTAGTGGTAAAAAAAAACGTAAAAATGCCTATAAAAACTGCAAAGTGCAAAACTGAAAATTTGTATGTATCTCCCCATGGACCTGTGAACCTTTATACCAAATTTGGTAAAAATCCATCCACAGGAAGTGAGGTAAAGAAACACCAAAACGCCCATAAAAAATGCAAAACTGAAAATTTATATGTATCTCCCCATGAACCCATTGATCCTCCATATCAAATTTGGTGAAGATACATCCACACACTGTATAGTAGTTATATAGATATACAACAGACAGTACTATTATACTTATATAGATTTTTAAAGATGGTATACAAATTTCAGTTTATGCAAAAAGCTCATTAACTCTTTCAGCACAGGACCAACCTCGTAATCATTTTGTGCTTGTTAAACTTTTCATGATATAACTTTTAAATTAGTAAGCGTATGTCACCAAAATTTGGCAGATTATCCATAAATATTACAATGCTTTCATACACAAAATATCAAATTTTTTTTTATTAAGTCTTAAGGTTTGTTAAACAATGTTTTTCTTATGCCTTTTTTTCCTTTTCACATGTTGCCTATCTAACATGCAAAGTAAATTTCATTTTAAGATTAAAAATACTTTTA
>NW_013665753.1:368988-387678 GCF_000517525.1 Limulus polyphemus
ATATATATATATATATATATATATACATACATAGATTATTACTATTTAGAAATAAGTTCTTAAGCTTGTTTTTCCTTAAACATAGAACAGTAAATAAAGAAGTAAAGCAAACAATTATCCTTCTAGTTACAACCCTTGTACTCAGTTGCTGCTTGATGTAGGTTGCTAAGACTTTTAAAATTTCACACTTGGAGGATGTGAAACAAAATAATTTTTTCAGGCTTTATATATACATTTCAAATAATCAAAAAATCGTAAATTACTATATTGATACTATAGAATTCCACTATAATTTATCAAGCTTAATAACTAAGCTGTATTTGGGTCTAAAAAATATGAAATTTTGAGCAGACTAATACCTCCTTCAAATCTTGATTCGAAAAACGAGATGGCATCCTAATACATGAAAAATGGCTGAGAATGCCACTAGGAGTACAATCTAAGCTTTTGATTGGTTATTCACATGTCAAATATTCAAGTAAGTGTATATAATTCGATGACGAGGAACCCACTTTGAGACTAATAATGGCTGGAGACGGCTTAAATGTTAAGTCATGTTAAGCTTATATTAAAGTTTTTCTTCATTACCCATTTAAGCCGTGTCCAGCCAAGTGTATATAAGGGACTATTTGCAAAAATGGAAAGAGGTGAGCTGGGGCCACTGTGTTTGATTCAGAACCTGAGTGATATCTCAGCAAATAGAAAAGATATGAGGTTCTTATTTTATATTTTAGCTTGTCAATATCAGTAATTTGAGTTTTTAATTTGTACAAAACAATAGACTTAGTATTTTGACATCACAAACATCTAATTTGAACCAGTGCTGCATTCAACATACCACATTAAGAAATTAAATAATGTATGATACTAAAATTTGAATTATAGTCTACAGTTTGATACCAAACTTATTGACATAAATTCATGAAATAGTAGTTCAATAACATGTTGAATGAGAGTCACCAAACATGGTGACATGTTCTTTGACCTGTGACCCATCTGGAGAGGATTAAAGCAAGAAAAGTAGATTCTAAAAAGTTTCATTTTAACTTGGGGATATCTGATGTGTAAGTTCTTTGAAACTTAGAAAATAATATAGGGGGTGGAAATAAATTCTAAAATGAACATTTTGAGCAAAGAAGTGTCATGTGATACATAAAAGTGAAGATTGAGAATTTATTTAAATATTTGTTTTTGAAATTAAGAAATTAAACTAATATATTATTAAGATTGAATTATAAACTACAATTTAATACCAAGTTTATTGAAAACATTAAAAGCAAAGCAATTAAATTAAATTTTGAATGCAACTATAAAAAGGTCCCTTTCAAACTAACTGTATCTTGAGAGTTAAAAGATCTTGAGTGTTAGTAATGACTGCAAAGAGCAATGAGAGATTCTCAAGGTAATTCTTTTGTGGTTAAAGTGTCACATATACTGTCATACAAAGCCTGAGAACTACATCATTGATGAACTATGATATATATCATGGTGTTTTGACAGACACTGAAAGCTTTATATTCGTCAACCTTTAGAGCATAGAATTTAGCTGACCCAATATGCTTTAGTATGTCTTTTCAATTATGTTTGATATGATGTTAATGGTAGAATCCATACTTTTATGACTGGTGTATGTCACTGCTGATATATTTATTATTTTACCACAATTTAATTTTTTCACCAAGTAAATATACAGATACATTTGTTAATTTAAAAGCATTACTTGGACATTGCTTGGGTATTGCATGGAGATCATGTGGGTCTTGTTATTAAATCACACATCCACAACTGGAAAAACATCTGAGACTAAAAAATTCTTGGCAAAGTGTTATTTTTTTTGTAATTTCACTATCTTCATTTATATTATGTCTAGTGTCAAAAACTGGGTGAAATCATTTGGGTGTTACAACAGATGGCAGTGTGTTCTGGACCTCTAACTGAGAATTATTGCTGCAGCCATTTTTGTCAACAGGTGTTTGCTCAGAATTGTTTTGAGTAAGTTTTAGTTTATGATTTAGTAACTTATGTGTAAGTGTTTCTGTGGAGCTAATTAACATTTAGATATTTTCATTGGAGATTTGTTGCATTTCAAATGCACTTACTCATCAAGAAGATGGGAAACAAATTAGTGTATGTTATTTATAGGAAAGAAATCTTTGCCAGGGGTTATTTTTTGATTATCAGCATGAGAAGTAAGTTTATGAGTTCCTTTTTCATTGCTTTGGTATTAGTTGTTAGTATGAAGTTTGTGATTTATCTTCACCAGATGTCATTGCATGATATTTGTATTTTTCCAGTAACTGTATTTGTCCCAAGTGTTTAAGTACTTTATCTTGTGCATTTATCCTTTATGCTGGTCATTATTGTGTTGTGGAATGGAACAAGTGATCCTTGCTGAGATGATGTAAGATGAATTTTAAAGTGTAGGGACTAAATGTAAAATTAAACTGTAATATTAAGATGAGATTAGTTTTAATAATAATAATATAATAACGTTTGCCAGTTAACTGATTACACAGCAAGTGCCCTGACAAAGGATGCCACAAAAGCTGATTTCCTTCAATTTCAATTCTTTTATCTATCCTTGTCAATGGAATATTAAAGTAATTTATTGGATGACATTTGTTTGGTCTTTACCAAGCCTTGCCAGAAGAGTAAGACCAAAATTACAGACAATAGTTAGTTGACTCAATAAGATAACAAAGATGGGGAAAAAGATAAAGCTAATGTGGTTTTGGGTAGAGTTTTTTAATGAGAAATGTTGCTCATTCTACTATTTCATTGCAACCATCTTCAGCTCTCTATATTTGAATTGTGTCAACAATACATAAAAAATACGAATCTTCCAGATAAATATTTAATCTTTACAAGTGAATTGTAATTTAAGCTTTATTATTGTGGTTATTTGTGTATAATTTTGACTGTAGTAATAATTAGTAAATAAGAGATTTCCTGTCATATTTACTACACTGATACATGACAGGGAGCATCACAATATTTCTCCTTTGATTGCTTCTTCTAAAGTTTGTACAAAAGATGTGGCAGAGTATTCTAGTAAAAGAAGAGTCCAATAAAACAAGCAGTAGACCTCTTGCACCAATGAATTGAGTAAAACGTTTAAAAATGAAGGTTTGACTTCATCTTTAAGATAGCTCAAACTAAAAATTGTAATATTCTAATAAGATTTTTTTACTACTTAGATATTTTTATTTTTGCCATTATATGAATACAAAACATCTTTAGTCAGTTAACTAATGGATTTCAAAACTTCTATTCATATGCAAACAAAATTTGTAAAAATCAAACTGGGTGGGTCTCCTTGAATTCATTAACATAAAAAGGTTCATGCATGGGCATAGGCAGGTAACCTTTAAATTATTTGTTTTCTATATTGTAAAAACTCTCAATTGTAATCTAGTGTTTATTCCTATATTCCTATTTTTGTTCAAAAGAAAGTACAATGTTGGAATATCTCTTCAAATGTGTGAATGATAGATGATATTTTATATGTGAACATTATATAGCACTTTGATCAACAAGCTAGAAATGTTACAGAAAAAAAAATATATATATATATAATTTTCTTTTGTTCAAAATGTTCCTCTGTTGTTAACTAATTTGTGAATACTTTGTAGTCATGAATAATAGTACTCAATCATTTAAATAGTGTTTTCTATTTCAATGAGAGATTGTCAAGTGAAGCAAAAGTATATTATAGTTTCTTTGCTTCTGTGCCTTACCAGGAAAGAAAACTCTTCCATTTTGAACATTGTCATTTTCCTGGTCTGTATAGTTATGAAATATTATTCTACGTTTCCCAACTGGCAAGCTGTTTGAGGTGTTAATACTTGAACTGTCTGTATTTTATTATTGAAATACCTATATTGTTTATTAAACTGGTTATATGTTAACATCAATTCTTGTTTCAGAACTTTAAAACCATATTGTGATATTTTTGGGAAATTCATAAGGTATTCTTTTCATTTTATGAACTTGGCTATTTAACTTTCTTGTAAATTAACACAAAATCTTTTGTAATTTCATGTGACACTCATTTTTCAGTTGGAAATAAAAGAAATTACAATTCTGTGTACTAGGTATTTTTAATGTATAAGATTCAAAACAATATAATATCATTAATATACAAACTAAGGAAAAAATATATACTAAAAAAGTGTGTAGGTTGATTATAATAAATTATATCTGATAATTTTTTCCAGTTATCAAAATGTTGCTGTATGTACTAGAACAAATTTGTACCTGCAAAAAATGATAACATTATTTTAGATAGTTTTGTCCATGATGATGATACAAAATGAGCAAATTGATATAACATTGAGCATTAAAAATATGTATTGTTTTTGAATGATTACATTGAAATTACTCTATTCTACACATATTAAAGCACACTGAGTTAAAGAGGTGTTCCTAAGATATTGTAACTGACTTCATTCTCTTGCCCTCCTTCACAGAAAGAGAGAGAAAAATATGTTTCTTGATTTTCTATATATATAAAAACTATAAGTTCATAAGGTCCTTGTGCAACTTTAGACTTTAATAACTTTTGATATACACATAACAGAAACAAACTGTAATTCATGAACTTTTATTACAATAAAGTGTAATTTTCTAAATTTCAATATAATCGCCTTCTGCAGTGCCTACCCCCCTTCCGTGGTGGGCAGAGCACAGATAGCCCATTGTGTAGCTTTGTGCTTAATTACAAACAAACAAGCCAAAAAATTCTGAAGCTGCTACAGTCCCCTATCAATGATTCATGGCCTTCTGGATCATACTTTGTCACTCATTAGCCCCTTTCTTTAAACTTCTTCATCCAATTGTTAACTGAGTTGCAGTGTAGTGCATCTTCATTGTAATGAGCTCAAAATTTTATCTTCACTGCTGTTATTGACTTCAGTTCACCTAACCACAGCACACAGCTAACCGTTTCTTCTGTTGTTGCTATATTCGTTAGTTGGGGATATGAAATACAAATATTACATTGTAGTAAGAATTTTATGAATTATGCTTTTATGTACCATTTACAGTTTGTTTCTATCATGTATACATCAAAAGTTATTGAGGTTTAAATTTGCACAAGAACTTTATGAATACCCTGTATAAAGATTATCAAGTTCATTTGACATATATTCTTACTGTATTCAAGGATTTTTTAATTTGAACTTTAATATATATATGTTTTAATAGTTATTAAAGAAACACATGATTTAGTGAAAGTTTTAGGTACAAATGAAAAATTCTATAAAAGTCAAAAGATAGATTTGTTTAGAAAATCATTGGCATTAACTACAAAATTAGCCAATAAACAGTGTTTGTTTAAAGGAAAACTAAATAAGAATCAGGTAACTTTAAATAAATGGATAAAATATTTTTATGGTAAACATTAAATATCTAGAAATGTTATTAACTGTTTAATAAGATTTATGGTGGAATTTGAAACATTGAGAATGTTATCAAAAAAGGTGATTTTCTCGGTACACTGCATGTCAACAATTATTCTTAATACTGAGTTTGGAATAGGTTAAATGAAAACAAAATAAAGTAAGTGGCTTAAAGCTTACTAAGTAGAACATTTCAAAGTTCATGAATTAAGGATATCAGCTTTAGGAAAATATTTTTATATTACATTTTTTGGTAGAAATCACCCTAAGTTTGCAAGTGTAACTGCATGATATATTTTTCAAAAAGTATCATGAAAAATAGATTGATTTAGTGAATTTATTAAAAATATAATCAGAAATGCTTTAAAATTAGCATTTGGATGGGAAAAAATTTACATATATTTCATTTGACTTTATATTAATTTGTGTTCTTATTTATTAGCAAGATATCATGGAACTTGTATAACATCTAAATGTTTTTCATACCACCACTAGGTGCTAGAAACAGAAAGTATATAGTTAATTCTCTCAGATATGAATCAGGGAATTCTTACTTTTTCATCATCAGTCATTGTTGTTTATTACATGTAATTGTGATCAATGTATTGTAAATAAAGACTAGTGCTTATTAAATGAAAAGTTAATCTAATTACAGATTTTTGTGTTGTAATTGTTATGTATGTTGTTCATTCAAATACATAATTATTTTGACAACTTTAAATAATTTTGCAAAGAAAAGAGCAATTGCAGACTGCTGAGTCACATAGTTTTTAGTATTTGATGTCACCATTTTGTAAAATCTAGTTTTAATCAGAATAATTTTACTTACCCATAGTACCTGTGGAATTTTATTTGGGCTTTTTCTGAATCTTGTGCATAATGGTTTTTGATAACTTTATCATGAAAAAGATACCAAGTTGATGCTTTGCACATTTTTTGCAACATCCTGTAGAGGATCTCCTTGACTTTAGACAGGCCACTTTGCATCTTAACCAGCTCTCAATCATTTTTTTATTGTTATTGTGTTGCCCTGGACTATTCCTTTAACTCTCTGTCTCAATAATGGTACTCTATCATCTGGAAGAGAACTCATTAATTGGGCATCCTGGCAGTAACTCTTTAATATTTCACTACCATATGTTCAGCTTGCTTGGAACATACTAGAATGCCATTGTCAGAAACCTTGTAACGTCTCCAATGCTGAAGTGATATTTAATGGGCTTGATAGGAAGTCCCTAAGTAAACTTATTGACTAGAATGTTTTCTCCATCAGCTATTACCATGCTGGAATATGTATGTTTTACAAAGTGAATGACATGGTTCATTGGTATATGCAAATATATTTTCATGGGCACAATGTTTATGAGCCTTGAACCCCACCAAATAAATGTATTTTCTACCAATTAAAAGCATGGAATTCCACAACATTGGTTTCGCAGCTGCATAATTAATCAGGTTTCAAGTGCTCCATGGTATCTAATGATTGACACTTTAAACAGCAGATGCTATGTTATTTGTTTTTGGATCTACCTTAAAAAAGTGTTTAAAATATTCCTTTGCCAAACCCTTAAAGAATAGATGTGAGTTTTTATATTTTTGTACACCCTGCTGGTTGTAACAAGGGAAATTTTACATAATTTCTGCATGAATAACTATAGATCCAGTGTTAAAACAGGTATTGACCCCTTTCTATCAACTTGAGTTTGAATATTTGGCCTAATTTCAAACTCTCATTTAAACATCAAATTTTCATACAAATGACAACATAACCTAAGGTCAGTTATATATGAAGTTCTGCTTAGCACGTAGAGAAAACACTTTTTCTAACATTAAATGAAAGCATCTGACTGATCCCAGGAACATCAAGCATGGATGTGATAGTATTCCTGCTACCAGAAAGAAGATAATGTAGGACTTAAAAATGTTTCCACCCACTACAGCTTGTTCCTAACCACTTCTAAAGGTTTTATTCAGTATGGGATTTCAGAAACACTGGATTCTGACCTTTACAGCTCATTGTACATATCAGTTCAAGAGGTCAGAGTGTAATCTTGTAATTTACCCTTTTTGGTGACTTTCCACCATTGTTCTCTTGCTTAGTCTTTCTTGTATATGCTATAGTTCTTGCCAGGATGCAAATACATCTTTGGGATAATATCTCATTAGAAGCACAAGAGAGAGAAATTACTTAACTCATTGACTGCCATATAGAGTATGTTCTGCCTCTAGCAGTTGAATGCGAGTGTACTGTATGGCTCACAAAAATTCCATGCATGTTTAATGCAGCCACAGTTAAAGGGTTAAAGGAATGTACTACCACTTTTACAAGAATTGTAATGTTTGAGTATGTCATACTAAAATCATTTTAGGGTCTCGCCATTAATTAAAGTCCATGTTTCTATGTCTGATCATGTTCTATCTGATAGTCAAGCACTTTGACAATAGCCCAACAGTGTGGTTTCCATTGCAAAAGACTCCACAGTAAGCCTGTCATGTCAAAAGTACAACACTACTCCCTGTTTGATTTCCATAAACTGTCTAGTGTACGTAAATGATAATTTCCCAATGTTCGTTTTAAAGGTCTGAACACAAAAATCCATAGGTGCTACATCTGGTGACTTGACCAATGTGTCTTTATATTAGATTGTGTGAATACGATTTCATTCTCCACTGTGTGAGGTACCTTATCGTTAAACAGGCATGTTGTAGGAGCAACTTGTGTACTTGCGACTTATGCTGCTTTTCCAGGAAGAGGTCATTCTTGATCATGTTAGATACTGTTCCTTGGGGCATGTATATGGTTTTTGCCACTAATGTTCATGGAAGCACACCTGTTACGAGATGACACATTTTATTTACCATGACTGGGGTACAACTTGTTGCAGGTCTCTCTTTGGATAGTCCTGGTATCCCACATTGATCACATTCCATTGTTATTAAGTATAAAGGACATTCCTATCTTGGAAACTCTAAATTCCTGATCTGAACACATCTTCAAGATTTGAGCATAAAAATAATTGAAAACAGCTGTTACTTACCTTCCCTAAAGTAATAAATTTGTAAAATCTCAATACCTAAGTAATATCGAAAGACGTCAAAATGTAGTTCTAATACATGCTGTTATACCGTAAATAATTGTCATGTAAACACCGATTTGCATAATCGAAATTGTTTTGATTTAATGTACTCAACCCTCTGTATTCGTGTACCTAATGCATAAATGAGTTCACATGGTACTCCAGAATATGTGTATTTGATATTTATTTTGCAAAAACTACAAGTTTACATGTATTACTTTGGACCAAATTCAATATATATATTTCACACTGAAAATGATGAGTGCTGCATATTTTCCTTCAGTGTTACATAAGCCTTACAGTAATTCCAAATGGTATACCTAGGAGTCACAAACAAGTCATTATGCTAAGAAGCGTGTTACCCACCATCGTTTCTCATACTGTTGACCTTAGCATATATATATATATGCAAAACTATTCGTTACATTAGATAAGCCGTTATTACAAATATCTAATCTCTCATTTACCAAATACCCGGCAATCTGTGGGTCGCGGGTTCGAATCCCCGTCACGCCAAACATGCTCACCCTTTCAGCCGTAGGGGCGTTATAATGTGACGGTCAATCCCACTATTCGTTGGAATAAGAGTAGCCCAAGAAATGGCGGTGGGTGGTGATAACTAGCTGCCTTCCCTCTTGTCTTACACTGCTAAATTAGAGACGGCTAACGCAGATAGCCTTCGTGTAGCTTTTTGCGAAATCCATAACAAACAAACAAACCAAATATCCACTTATGGAGAAACTCATTACTACTAGCAACCCAAGAAAAATAAACATCACATAAACCTTGTGGAATAAGGACCTTTCTTGTTGCAGTTCAGACAACTGGATAATTTCTCGAACTGATATACAACACAGTTTATCTCACTCAATCGATAGTTAATTACAGAATAACATCATAGTACTGAGAAAGAGAGAATTGCAAAATGTTTTCGACAAGTGATGATTACCTATTAACTACGCTTAAAACTTATTATAACTCCACAAACAATTGAATCTTTGTTCCTTGATCCTAATAAATTTCTCCAGATCGTGCTATCCACTGTTCGGTTAATTAACGTGTTAGTGGTGGACTGTGCTGAAATTTCAGTATGTTATTGTATGACAAATACATATAAATTACTGTTGTCGAGGAGAACAGCTGCGGTCAGCTAAAGTTACTACACCGGTGAGTTTCTTCAATTCTGGCAATTTGTTTTGTGCTCACTTTAAACTATATTTCCACAATAAAAACTTCAGTAAAAAATGAGCTGTTCCTAAAACCCGTTTTTCCACATAAATTCTTCAATAAAATTATCTATGAAGATTTTCCCATGAACTGTTAACCCTACAAAAGCATACACGGGAATGCCGTTAAGATATTTTTAAATGTTCGCACGAAGGGTCTATAGTAAAACTCCATACAGACATCTCCAAGATTGTTAGAGATGTGTAATATTTTAAATATAACATTCTCATTTTCTTTTATTTCCAGACCTAATAGTTTAATTTTAGCATCACTCATTCATTTTGATCTTGAATATTTTTATTATAAATAGGGTTAACGCAGACGCTTTGATTTAATATAAATAGCCAGGAATCAGTTGCGTTACTATAAGAAGTATCCAGTCAACTAATATTTAGAAGGCGCTGCTGTTGCACATAGTTTATTTCGGAATGGTTCAGACATTAGATTGTTTGTTTGTAATTAAGCACAAAGCTACACAATGGGCTATCTGTGCTCTGCCCACCAGGGGTATCGAAACCCGGATCCTAGCGTTGTAAGTCCGCAGACATACCGCTGTGCCACTGGGGGTGCCAGACATTAGAGTTTGTTTGTTTTTATTAAAATGAAACCTATAAACGGTATGTATTGTGCGTAAAGGATGCGGGGTCGTTGGTACCACTTCTCATGGATTTGACGTTCATCATATATATATATGTGACCAAGTTCTTGTGGGGCTCACACTTTCGAGCTCCAAATTCACTCAATATACGACTTATTTTTTACTGGGGCAAAAACCTAGGTGCAACGATATCCTAAAAATTAAAATGCTTCTCAACCGACTGTTCGTAAAGAAAAAAAAAAAAACGCTGGTTTATGTGAACTCAGCATCACGAATTGCAGTGCCTGATTTTTAGTCCAACCACTTTAGACAATTACTGTAACACGTCAGTAATTGGGCCGGGTCCTCTTCCATGGTACGTTTAAACATCAGTAGGCTTAACTTTTTTGCATTAGTGTCATTAGAATATGACAGCAAAGGCAGTGTTCCACAATTAGCTCCTCATCTTGCCAGTAGCTTGTATATTCACCGCTCAACTTCTTCCATGGATATAATTTCCCAATTGTCCAAATGGGCGCGTAAATCTACGAATTCGCCTTCAACTAACAGAGCGGTACCTAGCAGGTAGAAACGCAGTGCGTGGTAATTTAATGCATAAGTTCAACACATAGCATATTTAGTATCTGCAAACACACAGAAAAGGACGGTAAGTTATCGTAAAAAACGTACTGGTCATTTATCATATTGCAGCTGTTGAAAACAGATAGTGAGTGATCTCTTGTCTTATGTAATCACTGTTATATATCAAACTACAAAACAATTTTTAACTACAGGTATAAACTGTCACAACAGACATAATAATCAAGAGATAAAAATCTATTGTATGCAAAGTTGAATTGAACTCTATAGTCTCTGGTGTAAAATCTTTGACTTTATATTTGTAAATGGGAACACCCCAGCTATCAGAGAATTATTGTTGCACCTCCAGAATCTCTGATGCAACAACATAGCTGGTATCGAGCACCCATCGTAAGGTCACACAAATTACTGTCTAAAGCCTTGCGTTCATCAACAAGTATTTGTCTGAATTTTCCTTTCTAAAAGTAAGATGCAGAGTTACAGGAAGTATGTTTCAAGTGTTTATATTCCCATCTTATTTTTTCACTGTTCTTAGGCGCGACCCCCAAATCCTCGGACTGCTATGGCTGAATTTACCCTCTACTCTTCAAAATAACGTTAGAAATGGGATTAAAAATTGCCTATATTTCAATGAATATAAGAAAACAGCGCTTCTTTGCCATTTGTAAGATTTTTGAACGTAATCTTTTGACTATAACAGTGAGCTAAAGAGAGGTAATAATTACATTTTGTAAACATATGGATAGTATTTAAAAAACGTTTTACACCAAGACAAGTTTTGGGCTTTAAATTTCAGGAATTATTACCTGATTTTTTGTTTATTTGGCATCTGTCCCACAGTAGCACAGCGGTATGTCTGCAGACTTACAACGCTAGAATCCGGGTTTCGATACCCGTTGTGGGCAGAGCACAGATAGCCTACCGTGTGGCTTTGGGCTTAATTACAAACAAACAAACACTTATTCGATTGCTTTATCAATAGCAAGAAAAAATACTTTATTAAAAGTATTTTAATTTGAACTAAGGCGCTTGTGGACATTGATGTACTTTAACGGTTGTCATGACAACATATTGGAAGCGGAAATTGGCGTCTTGTACTAGACATTTAACATTAACAGAAGAGACCTCAGGTATAAAGGTTTATTTATTAGTCTCAAGTTTGTTTAGTCTTTTAATGAAGTTCCTAACTTTAATTTAAAATCAAAATATTGAAAATGTTTGTTTCTAAAACTCTTAAGTTCTGTTTTGTGAATTGTTACGTTGTAATAAATTGTCACTGTCATCCATATGTCTAACTTCTAAGTTAAAGATTTTAAAAAGTAACGAGGTTCGTTGATTTACCTGTTATTGTACAATGTTAATTTTTGGCGTAGTCTAACTACGTCTGTTGCTTAGTGCGTCTTATTACTTTTAAGTTTTAACGCAAGGTGTTAATTGGCGAATTAACGTAAGAAGTAGAACATACGGACGCATATTAATGTTTACCCCCCCAAACATAAGATAAACATATTATAAACCTATTAAAACTAAAAGGGAGACATTATAATTTATAGGCCCTAAGTAAGAAAAGTGTAAAAGTAAAAGTTTGGATAATTGAAATGAAAAAGTTTCGAAAAAAGGAAGGGGCAGATCCTTTTTTTTTTTTACTTATTTTCTTTGAAAGAAAATTTGCAACCTTTGTTTCGTGATTGTTGCTTGTTTTCAAAGGGCCCATGGCAAACAGAAGTCTTCTGTGTTTCATGTAAACAACACAGAATTTATGACAAATAAAGAAAAAGGGCAAAATGAATCACATTTGTTCATCTCATTTTTTTATTCAGAAGTTTTCTTTGTTTTTTAGTATGATTGAAAAACGATACTTCAAAAAAGGGGGAAAATCGCCAAGAAAAAGTGTGTGTGTGAGGGGTCAGCTGCAAAAAAGAAAGCAAGCTGAGATGCTAAACATGTATTTTTTTTTACTTGGCCTAAGTATGCTTTTTTAATTGGTAAGTGGTTATTATTTCAAACTCATATAAACTACTATTTCAAGTATTTGTATTTGTACCTTAGTTGGTATAAACAATGCCACCTTCTTTTCATATGAAACATGTATATATGTGTGACAAAAATATAATGAATTTACAAAATCTGGCCAAAAATTGTACTACAGGCAAAATCCCTTGGATAGGGATTGAATTAATGTTATCTCACTTTTAACCCTTGTAAATGTAACAAAAATAATGATAAATACATAGGTTTATACCACTGAAAATAAGTTACGTGTAAGACCAGGCCATGCACAAAACAATATTTTTGAGTAAGGCATGATAAAACTTTTAAAAAAATCAGCCATTTGTGTTTTCACAAGGTATAACAAGATTTCTCAAGTTGGCAAATAGCCAAACTTCTTAATTGCAACTTTAAAAATTGTCATGTATTCAAGCAGTTAATTTTACCTAAACATTGTTTTTTGAGGTACTCTGACTAATCTAAGAAGGCCTTGATTTGAACCACGATCAATGAAAATTAGATTACTTATGCATGAAAAAGTTTATTATTAATAAATTTTCATTCTATTTGGTGATCTAAATAGACTATCATACAAACCCAACTATACGAACCACTTGAAATAATTTGAAATCTGTTACCTTAATTACCTCTAATTCACGTAGTTTATACAATGAAACCAGGGTTCTGCTACTTTTACTAGAAATACATTTAGTTAGACTTAAATATGTCAGTAATACCTTGCATTAGAATGGCCTGATTCTTCTATTTCTTTTATTTTCTTATTTGAGAAGATGAGCAGTATATAAATATATATATTATGTTTATGCATAAAATGTGCAAACATTAACATTTTAAATTTCTTTATATGGTGTATTAAGCCTTGAAATGTGTTTATAATTAGTGTTTTTATAATATTATTTCTTTAAAAAAATTCTTACAGTTTTGATGACCAATTAGGAAATTCAATGAAGAAATAGAAGTTAAAGCTCATGCCACTGATATCTAGTGATGTGTAAGAGTGACATTTAAACACTAGGTTAGTGCTTCTGCATTATACTTTATTATGACAGTAATTCTTAATGCTTCTAACAACATAATAATTTTTTATATATGCAGTGTAATTTTATTGTGTTCTTGGCAGTTGTATGCATAAAATTAGATTAATAAAAAAACTTCAACAGTTTGACTGCCTTATGGATATAGTTGATATAACCTTATTTGGGAAACAATATTATAATGATAACATAAAAAAGCAAAACAAAAAACTACAAGAAGAAATAAGGGTTGAATTAAAGGTTGTTTCACCCACCAAGTCATTCCTTTGTGGATTAAGAACAACGAAAAAAAGAAATAATTTCAATTTAAATGTAGTTCTTAACTTCCATTTACTTATTCAACAAAAATGGTAACCTAATTAAACTAATGATCCACATCAAACCATCATTTAAACCATTTTGTAAGTTTGTATGTGGAAAAAAAATGCATTTTTCTAAAAAACAAATCAAAATCTTATTGAAGAGCTTGTACATGTACTTATTGTTAGGAAAACTCTGATTTTATTTCCTACCGATTATTTAGGTATAACATTATCAACAGTTTAGCAGAATTCTTTGCAAATTTTAAACATGTAAATCATCCACATCTAATTCCCATGTTACTGAGAAATGATACTGATCAGAGCTGAAACTTCAATAGTGCATGTGTAAAAATTCTTGGAGACAGCTTGAATGGATAATGAGGAAAGACTAATATCAGTTTAACATAACAGCAAATGTACAACGCTTCAACAAGGTTTTGTCATCATCAGGTACAAGTAGTTTACACTGACACAGATATATTAAAAGTCTTTCTTCATTACTCATTCAAGCTGTCTCCAAGCATTATTAGTCTCAAAGTGGGTTCCTCATTATCGAATAGTGCAAGTGTACCACAAACTTTTAAAAAGTGTGTGCAGTATATTACCAATATTTCACTTGCTCTTAATTTTATGACAACAGATTCAGTGAATAATTAAAACTAAATTTATCTCAGTCTTGTAGCTTGCACATATTGCTTATCAAGTCAGTGCCTTATAAAAAATAAGGAGAAAACATGAACTATAATAAGCTTCCCCATTAGCCAAAACTGAAGATAAACTAATGCTTTAGCTAATGATGATTCCAAAAATCACAATCATTACTAGGAACAACATAAAGAAAATTCAACTGACTGGAAGAGTAGAAATATCCTATTAATAACAAGCCCGTTCCCTTGGCTGTGGTTTCTTTTATCAAGTATGAGTTTTACAATTTCATATTTGTTACAATAAATTTGAATTATGTAATACTTGCATAAATGTACTCGCAATAATCAGTAATTCATATTTATGAGGTATAGAACAGAAATGATCTAAATTAATTTACATTTTCAGGAAAAGTAAAGTAGTAGTTTTTCTTTAAACTTAGAAGATTGTTTGTGCATTTAGTAATAACTTTTTATTTTGAAATGTGTAAAGATAAATATTAAAATATTGTATAGTTTCTCAAATAAGTTTATTGCAAAAAATAATTGATGCAAGTTCATGCAACAGATATGAATTCAGAAGAAGACCTTGGTAGGGATTCTATTGTGGAGCCATTGGAAGAATATGATGAAGATCTGCATAATTTTGCATCATCAGAAGATCTTACTAAAGTGGTAGGAAAAAGTGTCTTTAATATCATTGACTAGAGAAAATAATTATTCTCTTTTGGAAAATTATTATGCTTTCTAATTGTTTTATGTTTTATTATATTTTTACACCCTTTGATATTTTAATGAAAGATTTTGGAATTGGTGTTAAACAAAAAGACTGATGTTTATAAAATGAAATCCAAAACATCTTCCTTAAATGATTAACAGAGTTCTTAAAAGTTTAATTAATCATCTATACTAATTGTTTTTAAAATCTCAATGCTATTTAGGTGCTTATTTAAAAACATTATAAACTTTTTTGCAATAAATGGAGACATTTTTGTCATTTCAACCAATAGTATGATAGAATGTGTAGGCAAGAATTTTGTATGTGTGTTGTAATGTATTATTCTCAGGTAAAACTGCTTCATACAAACAGGAAATATGTTTTACCCATCTAGATGATGAAAATATTACAAGAATACCCTTCCAATACAATATATTACCTCCTCTCACATAAATAGGTATTCTTGTTCAGTGCTGCCCTCTATATGCAAAACTAATTTGTGCATGTCACAAGTCCTTGAAGCTCCCACTCATCTGAAATTGACTGATTCCAATGCATCTTGCATGCAAATCATCATGTGATGACCCTCCACCAATGAGAGTGCGACATACTCTGTTGATGCACGTGGCTTCCTCTATTCAATTCAACTGAACTATCACTTCTTGTCTGGTAGTACTCGTAATGTTTAGTTTGTGCTCTCCTTGAGTGTTTCATTTTAATTTTTTTCTATATTTCTGTATTAATTTCTCTCAACTAGTTTTCTCTTTATTATACAATAGTGATATTTGTAACTTGTTGAGTTTTTAGAAAATGGAATTATTTTATATTTCTATCTGGTTGTGGAACTTATTACTTCATTACAAATACTTTTTATTTATTTCTGTCAACACAGTTGTGTTTGGTTATTCATTTTGCATTATGAATTCTACATTACCATTTCAGAGGTTATATGTTCTATTGGCACATTTACACAGGCTTTAGGTAGTAGTACTCTATGGGAAGATTTTTGGTTTTCTTCATCAGGAGATTGATTGATTGTCCATTGAGCTGGCCTTTGTTGGGCTTTGCTTCAAGTTTGGGGGCCCACACATTTTGGCGTACAGTCAGCTGACTTTGGAAAGATAAGACTTTATACTGTTATGGTTTTTGACTCATCTTGTTTCATTTCGACTCTTCAATGGTGGTGGCTTCTATCACATGCCTATGGGACACTCATTCTTGTTCCCTTTGTGGTAGACAGTGGATCTCCCTTTTTCAACTTACACACTTGATATATGCCTCCTGAAGGGTCGTGTTCCAGGTGCTTTTGTCCTTGTTGCTGATTGACTTTCCAGTCCTGTCACACTTTCTCCCAACTTCTTGATCGTCCATAGTTGTTGGTGGCTCTGCTTCCTGTGGGGTACTCCTCCACATGACATTTTTGAATCTTTTATCAATTTCCAGGTAGCTACCTCTTTTGTTTTTGGTCTCTAGGTCATCATTCAGTTTATAACATTAATTTTTTTTTGCATTCAGTCAGTCTTCTTCCCAAAATGTTTGTTCATCCATGTTACTCCAGTTCTGGTCTTTCAGACTTATTTTACCTGGTCGACACAGATCTGGTTTCTCAGCTGTTTCAGCTCAATTTGCTTCCTTTGTTCTGGATCAGTTTTATTAACTTCATTTTTCATGGCTCATGTCAACTTTTTCATTTCTTACTATCTTCCACATTTCTTCTCGGTTGGATCCAAATGACCTTTTCTACTCAGTACATCTTGTGGGTTGCTTCATTGTTTTTATGGGTTTTTTTCCATAAAATCCATTTCCATGGTTTCCTTCTTTTACTCCACTTCTTTGTGATTTTTTCCCTTCCTCCCTGACTCATAGGTTTTTTATTGTGAACCAATTGACCTTTTATTTCTTCCCGTCAACAATTCCTGGTGTCTTCACTCTGATCATGCACCTTCTCTTTTCCCTGCATACTAACCCTGTCATCTGTTGGAGGTACTTCGTCTGTCAAGCACTGGGACTACACCTCATACGTTCTTGTTCCATTCTCTGCTTTGGGTATCTGTTTCTTCCTTGTTGGGGTACTGTCATCCACCTTTTGCCAATCTTCACTGTTTTTTGAGACTGTAACTTGGTAAGTTACCTTTAAGTATATATACCTCTTATTCTTCATAGGCATATCCCTATTTTTCTTTATGTATCCTGTTCTGTGGCAATTGGTGTATGTCTAGTTCTACCTAAACTAGTAAAAGCCACACTATAAGGACATGATGACTTGACAATTATAATTCCATGGCCACTAAACACACACTGCTAAGATGGGGTGTACCCCAAGATCACTTGTATGTTTATCCTTGTGATATATATTGTTATGTATTAGAGTTTCAAATAGCCTGAAATTGAGTTAACTGATAAATTTAAATTTAGTAGTTAAATTGTACTTTAGATTTCGCCATTAAGTAAAAGCCAATATATAGTCAGCTTATGATATTTGCCAACAAGATTGATACACACAGTTTTTTTTTAACATACATACATTTTAATATATACACAACAATACAATTTACAATAACAGTTATTACAAACAATGATTTATAAACAAAAGTTTCACAAACTTACAATCAATATAAAGTTTTCTTTCTAGTCTGGAACTTTCTAGATATCTTATCGAGGGTTTACGATGAGCGAGTTCATGTAAGTATGATTCGCCGAGAAACCAGCTAGCTTTGTATCCTTGGCCACACACGCTGTCTTTCACCATTGTAGTTAGGTAATGTTTTCGTAAAAGTACTAATGTCCGATGAGAATCTACTGAATTTAACGATTTGTAAGGTTTGAAATTTATAAATATTCCTGGTTAAACATCTTAAGTTTTCCGATTGATAATCGTTATAAAAATCCAAGTTATAGCTTTCGAAATTTTATAGCACACTGATTATAGCGAACTAATAATAGACACTCTCACTCGACGCGTCGCGTTGGTTCTATTTATAGGCGTGGGAACGTTTTCTAGAAAATTCATTCTTACGTAACAATACTGGTTTACGTATATAGATATATTGTTGATTCCTACTCTCGAGAATCTTCTACAATTTTGGAGAATAGGCAGGAGTT
>NW_013665753.1:388578-392306 GCF_000517525.1 Limulus polyphemus
TTTAGTGCATTGTGTTGGTTATATTTATATGCGTGTGGAGGTTTTTCCGAAATTTCAGTTTTACGTAATAATACTGGCTCTAACACAAGCGTTTATGTACATACATATATTGTTGATTCTTATACTCGAGTATCTTCTACAACTTTAGAGAATAGGCGGGAGTTTCACAATACTTATTTAACACTATAAGCTATGCATGTTTTTAAATATAAATTTAATCTAAACAAACGTTGATATTAAAATAAATATATTTGTCACAATTTGCTTTATTAATATGCCTGTCCCAGACCATACTCACCCATGGACTACATGGGTAAAGCAGAAGGGGATAGCTGCCCATCCCTGCCATATCTTGTATTGAATAAATCAGTATGGTCTGATTTTCAAAATAAGGTTTCATGGTCACTCATTCCACTGTTTCAGGAGTTGTTGTTCCTCTGGACTCTCTACCATACTTTCTCCCCCCCTCTCTTTCTTCTTGTGGAGTTTGAGAGTCCTTACCACTTTCCAGTTCCAAGCAGCTGGGGTAGTGGACTGTGGAGGCATCCTTCTGAATGTGTTAATGAAATACAAATAATGTATTAGTTTGTCAAGAAATTAATGTCGGGTTTTGGAACACTTTCATATCCCCCCCCCCAAAAAAAAACGTACATCACATATAATAGTTAAACGAACCACCTAAACGTCATGTCAGTGTAGCCAATATAATGTGTAAAGTTTAATATACTCTAATCCCTTATAGTGATGGCACACGACGAAGATACACATTCATCATGTAATGCTGTTTGAATACAAGAAGGGAAACAATGCTTCTCTAGCCACTAATAATATCAAAGAAGTACGTTTGTAAGTATCAACGATGGTTCAGCAAATTTCGTTCAGGTGACTTTAGTCTTAAAAACTGTGATGGCAGGGGCTGACATGTTGGAATTGATATTGATGCTCTGAAGACGCTTGTTGAGTCTAACCCAAGGCAACGCACTTGTGTGATGGCCATGAAATTGCATGTCTCTCATGAAACAATATATAAACATCTAAGAAATATGGGAAAACTTTATAAAGAAGGTGTGTGTGGGTGTTTCATGAACTCTCCAATGATCATCGTTTCCAACATGTGAACGTTGCTTCATCTCTTCTGGTGTGTAATGTGCGTGAACCATTTTTGGACAGAATTGTTATTGGTGATGAAAAATGGATTCTCTATGCTAATTATTAAATGCCAAAAGCAATGGCTCAGTCCTAGACAAAAACCACTTCTGACCCCAAAACCTGGACTCTATCCGCAGAAAGTGATTTTTTGCACTTGCTGGAACATTGAAGGAGTAATTCATTTCGACCTCCTCAATCCACAGAGAACTGTCAATGCAAAAATCTATAGTCAGCAACTGGAACGTTTAAATCAAGCCCTTCACTTGTCAATTGGAAAAGTATTCTTCTTCTCCACGACAATGCACGTCCACATGTACTTCCCACCCTTCTTCCCCAATGTAAGCCAGGGCTTCCATTTTCTGCCAAAACATGTCATTATAGTTTTGTAAAATTGAATAGAAGGAGTCACGTGCATTGAGAGAGTAGGTCAAACTCTTATTGGTGAAGGGTTGCTGCATTATGATTTGCATGCGAGATGCATTGGAATCAGTCATGTGCAAAAAAATATTGCATATAGAGGGCAGTACTAAATGAGAATGGCTATTTATGTGAGTGAAGGTAAGTACCTAATGGAAATACATTTTCAGTATGTTAAAATTATAACTTTAACAAAGAGATACCAATAATAATAACTGCTACTGTGGGAGATTGAAATAAAAATGTAACACATACATGAAAAAATTAACTAGAATATAACTTACCTACCCATCTTAGAAGGAGGTAGCCTAACAGACTACACAGAACGAATTATCAAACAGACCAAAAAGGCTAACAATAAAAATTAAAAGCAAACCTACAAAGATCACCTGCCCCTTTAGAAGGAGGCAGTTTAATTGATCATGCTTCTTCACATACATGGAATAAATACCCTCTAACATTGATGCATTATAAAATTAAGCTCTTCTTAATCATGATTGGAATATGCAAAATGTAATGTGAAGAAATGCACCATAATATTTAAGAATGCACATATATAAAAGAAAGCCAAAATGAAACCCTTTACTCAATTAAAAAAAAGCTAAAGACATAATAATAATAAATCCTTTTATATGAAAAAGTTTGACACCACTAGAAAATTGAACCTTTTATCTCTAATGAAAAAAAAACTTGGTGAACTAACTGTTCTCATAATATATATATATAGAAAAAACATATTTAACATATTTTTAGCCATGGCATAGTAGTTCATAGAATTGCTCAGAGTTTTTGTTTTGTATTTTCAAGTGCAAACCTTTAATTCATAGCTCCGTCATCTCTTGACAGATTTGAGATCTAGTTACAGTTTTGGACTTAGGAGGTCAAACCCTTTCAACTGATGTATTTGACCATACCCAAGGTCTCATAGATTAATTTACTCTAATCCTGCCTAGAAGAATTTCAAGTGCCTCAGCTATTGAGAATTCCCTCTTGTTTGTATAAAATACATAAACATAATAAAAAAGGAAATAAAAAAACAAGAAAGAATACAGAGAAAATGAAAAGAAAAGGGATACAAAATATAAAATTTAGTTACAATAAATTTATATATATATAAAACCTACACTTACCCATAACCTGCTTGAGGTTTTGATCCCCATTAATTGAACCCTACCGGTATATTCACCATTGCTGCTATTTTGTTTGCCATTGAGCAACATTGTAGTCTGAAGATCATCTCTTCTTTGACTGGTTCTCCCAGTATTTGCTAGCTTGACCTGCAAGCAGCACACCTCCTCTTCGAACCACAGTCAATCCCCCTCTCTTCTAGGAAAGACAATGCTTTACTCCAGTTGGTGGCCATCTTTTGAGTACTGTAACCTGCTCTAACATAGGGTGGTTAATGATAACCTTATGTGGCTTGGATGAGAGTCCTACCATCAATATTTTCTGGGGCTGCTTCCGAATCTGCCAAGATTCGGAGGTGTACAAACTTCCTGCCTATGAAATGAAAGCAACCTCATTCACTTTAACTTCCTGGCATAATGGTGGTAGCAGAGGTGAAGACCAAAAGCTGGTTAGCTTGTGTATGCTACCATCACAGTGGTAATAACAGCATAGGAGGCTTCAGGCTTCCTCATCATGATGGCTGGCATTCCACTAGTATTCATTCCACCTCTATCTCCTTGAGACTTGGTTGACATTTGAGTAGATCCTAGCCCAAGAAACATTTTCATTGGCATTGGAATGTAATGCATTATATAATGACGAAATACATTTAACTGAAAAAACTGGAATATATAAAATAGAATGTGAATATGGAAGTATTTACATTGGTCAGACAAAACATAATTTAAAATACCACTTAAATGAGCATAAGGGATATGTCAAAAATAAAAAACTGAAAATTCATCCATAGCAGAACATGTACAGGAAACACAACACACAATATTATGGGAAAAAACTGTAATATTAGCTCAACCTAAAAGTGTAATAGCTAATAATATTCGTGAATCGTTAGAAATAATAAAACAAAAAAGATCATGTAGTATTAAATAGAGATGAAGGTTTGGCGAATATTTGTGCAAGAATGTGGATTGATCTCCTTTGAATGGTTTAGCGTGAATGTATGAAAAATAACATACAGGTCAATGACTTACTAG
>NW_013665753.1:392528-421332 GCF_000517525.1 Limulus polyphemus
ATTGTGTACTAGTTTAACATTGAATATTATTTATGATTTTAACTTTATACACAAGTGCCAAAATACTATAATAATGCTCCTGTCAGAAGTGGGAACACATCTGGCACTGTTGCTTGGTAGTTGTGCTGCACCCCCCAATAGGACATCTAACTATTGGTTCCCGCTTCTTGTTTACCAGAGGTGCAAGCAAAGGCAAGATGGACAGTTACTGAGCAGGTTGAATATTAGATATGTCCTGGTGGCAATGAAAGCCTAGGTACATTAACAAAAAAGCAACAAGTAACTATTGTAGGAAGGTCTTTGATTCAATATGTAGTAATGGAGTTTGATCCCTTGCAGATTATTGTCATGTGCTTGTAATGGAACAGGATATAACTACAAATGTCTAAGAGGTATTCCTGAGCATAAAACTTTGCCTGTTTCAGCTGCTGGATACCAACAGTTGAATTACAAACATAGAAAGTATGACAAATTCAGGCAATGCAGAAGTCATGTTGATGTACAACATGCTGTGTGGCTAGTTATTTTTTCTCAACTCTTTAATAAAGCTCTAAAGCTCATTTGAAAATAACTATTTTAGCACCTTAATGACAACTACTCATTATTATAAAGTGTGCTGCTAGTTTCTCAGATGGATATTATCCAAGTTAGTATAGGTAAGTGTTTTCAGGCTAAAACTCAATGTTTAATAGAATACAAATATTTACACAAAAAATTATTAATGTGCTAGAATTTATCTTTAAATGTCTGTTCATCATAGAGTTATATTATTAAGTTTGTTGTTTTTGATAAATTAAAGATTGTTTACATACATTACATGAATAAATTTTAATTGTTATTATAATGACATTTTTATAGTGTAATATTATCCACCAAAGAATTATCCTGTCTGGATTGAAGAACAGCATGTGGAGGGATTACCATGATGACATCATTTTTCGTTTTTTGGTTGATGAATCCTTAGACGTTCTGCTTGTTTACATTGACAAGGACCAAAATCTTTGCTTAAAATATACTGTTCCTTCAGAACTAGTTGAAGAAATTTTTTACTACATTAAAACTTCATGCAGCTCTCGTGTCACCTTAGAAAATTTTCAGAAAGTCTTGCAGTTCGGAAGTTTGAAAGGAGAAGTAACAGAAAGTCTTATGCAACTAGTCTCAAAAGTTTATTCATTGCTGATTTTTGGAAATAAAACATGGCCTGATAGTATCCTTTTTTTGTGAAATTCAAAGTAATTTTTAGTTATTTGTCTCTATATATTAATATTTAAATTTTGATGACTTTTTTCTCATTTTCCTTTTATCACAAGGAAATGTATGAGATTGTTTAAACAGTTTACATTTGTTGTATCTTTGTTCAGTGTGCTTCTACATGTAGCTGTTCATGGTCATTGTACAGGAGACATTTGAAGAAGCAAGAAGCTTCTGGATATTTTATATTTATTGTCATTATCCTTTCTTTAACAGTAATATGAGATTTAAATCAGTATGCAATTTCATGTTTTTATGATTGGCCATAAAAACCTAAGAATTATATATTAATATAAGCTTAAAATGTGAGTGATGAACACACTGTATTATTAAAATTACTTAAGGCCTTGTTGTATTGTGATGTTCTGAAGAGTGCTGAAATGCCATACAGTAAGCCATATCAAACAGTGGTTTGAAACAACATCCAGAATCTGTTTTAACCATCTTAGAGCACTGGCCTGAACCAAATTGTACTGCTCTGGGATGTTTTCAAAGGCTATCTGAGAGACAAATGGGAAAGAATTCAAATTCTTACAACAGTTGGAGTTAATTTGCTTAACGATTGTTATTTATTCTGTCAAATGTATACCAAAGGTTGGTGGTAAGTGTTAGTAACAGATTCCAGGATGTAGTTAATGCCAAAGATGAACAAACATTTTGTTTACATTGAGCCTCAACAGTATAGCATGACATTTCTCTTTTCAATATATGCTGGTAATTTAATGTTTCAATTATGTGTTCTTAATCATTGCTTAATTATCAATTTGTCCATAGACTGAAGTACAACTGAAGCTTGTGAGTGAAATATAAACTATACAGAAGAAAAAAATGTTTTACTGTATATGAACTAGTTAAATTGTCTGCCACAAAGTTTAATGTAGTGTACTAACAATTAAAGTTAATAATTTAGAGAATTCTATATATTTTGATTCTTGTTGAAGGAATTAGAAAATGGGATTTGTTTTTGCAAAAAGTAATGCTTTAATTTAGCTAAGGAAAGTGCAAGCATATGAAAATATCATATTTTTTGAAAAAGGTTGAATAGAATTACAAGTAATTTTGTATGCTTATTCCAAAATAAAGATGTGTTGACTGATATTCTTACATTTCTTTGAAATTCTAAGTATTTTTTAAATTTATAATGTTACTTAATCTTTCTTTTCCTGTTTAATTTCAATGCACACCAATATTTTATATGTATATATGAAACTTGCCAGAATGTATCAGAATACTTGTTTAGGGTCGTTCAAGATTTCATTTGTCACTCATTACTCATTATAGTTAGCTCACAAAATTGTTATATGAATTATGAACTAATGTAATAGAGACATTTAATTGTTAATAATTAACCTGGAACTCTGGTTTTAGGAAGTGGGTAGTTGATATTATACAATACATTTTAAGTATTAATAAATAATTTATATGATCTTACTTTCCTTATCATAAATCTCAGGCATTAAGAAAGACTTTTCTAGTCAGCTTCATAAATTCTTAGCAAGCTTGACTGAATTTCATTATAAACAAATTAGGCAAACTATTTTGTATATACCCATGGAAACAGAGGGCATTACTGAAGAAGAAGCTGCTAAAGACAAGGATTTGATTCAAAGAATTGAAGGTGTGTTTTGAAACTCTTAGACTAAAATATTTAATATTACTGAGAAAAATGTAGAAAATATAGTATTATTCTAAGCTTTCCTTGTTATCAAACAAACCTTATTAAGGTTGAGTAATGTTTAGAATTTAGAATTTTTTCCAAACATATATATATATGTGTACTGGAGATAAAGAAAAGTTTTAAAGATATGACACAACTGTGAATACTAAGTGGGCTATCTATATAGAAATACTTTTTTTTTTGACACAGTAATTACTCGAAGGAAACTGCTTTTTGCAATTCTGTGAAAGTTAAAGTTTGAAAGCATGTATTGCTTGAGTTATCATTTTGCTCTTCATGGTGTGGTATTCAGGCTCAATGATATCCAACAGATAGTTATAACTATTAGCAAAATTCAGGTCCCAGAAGCTGTGTGCTGAGAATAATTTAAACACTGACAGCAAAGGAAAAACAAACCATAGTGTACAAATAAATCAAATTTTTTTATTAATACACAAAAAGTCTTTACTCAACTAACTGGCCTGTAGATTCATTACTGAGACTACAATTGGATATTGGGGCAGAGAGCATGATGAAATAAAAATACATGCACAGAAAGACTTAATACTAAGAAGAATGTATATACCACAATTTTTATTTTTAAGTCAGACAAAGATCCTACAATCAACTTAGTTTACCTATATCATTGGGGCTGTGCTTGGCCCAGTGGCTAGTATGCTGGACTGTAGATCTGAGGTTTTGTGGTTTGTATACCACTACCACAAAAGAATGTAAAGTCCCACTATTCAGTTTGACAAGAGTAGCCCAAGAGCTGTCAGTGGGTGATGTTGACTAGCTGCTTTTTTCTAGTCTATCACTTCAAAATGAGGGATGGTTTGCATAGTTTGTAGTTTTTCACAGAATTAAACAAAACAAACAAACCTGTCTATGATCATTCTCATTACATATATTCAAGGGTTAGATCCTCTCCTCCCAACTCATACTAACTTGTATATTTTTGTACCACCTCTTTAAATAAGTATAACTTCAGGAGGGCTTGGCATCCCCAAGTAAGTAAAAGTCTTATAGAAAAAGCATTGTAGTATGTAATCTTTATGTCAATTAGAGGACTAATACAAGTATATGATCTCATGTATGGCTTAAAAGGATGTCTTAACAACATACAGAATAGTTGCATAAAAATTTATAAAATGCATTTGAATCTACATCAATTACAATATGTCCTTTACTAGTTATGGAAGAGTAAAATATAATATTTGTAATCACCACAGTGGTAATCTTCTTTATGGAGGTGTGTGTTATATGAGAATTATTTGGTTTGCTCTGAACTACAGAAAAGACAGAAAAATACATAAGCATTTTAAATTTGTTTTGTGCAGAATAGAAATATTTTTGTATTAATAGTTTCATAATACAAAAGTGATAAAAGGTGAAAAGAGAGATGCTGTTTGATATTTTTTTGTTTTTCACATATTTTTAAAATAACGAATAATGAGGTAGTGGTTTGTTTGTTTTGAATTTTGCACAAATCTACATGAGGGCTATCTGCACTAGCTGTCCCTAATTTAGCAGTGTAAGACTAGAGGGAAAGCAGCTAGTCATCACCACCCACCGCCAACTCTTGGGCTAGTCTTTTACAAATGAATAGTGGGATTGACCATCACATTATAACGCCCCCACGTCTGAAAGGGCGAGCATGTTTGGTGTGATGGGGATTTGAACCCGCGACCCTCAGATTGCGAGTCAAGCGCCCTAACTACCTGGCCATGCCAGGCCTGAGGTAGTGGTTAGTATAAACTGGAAATTACAAGTATTAAGTATTTTTGCAGTATGTTTAGGGTTATTAATGATGACTATGCTGGCTGTAAAATGAAATTAGTAGTGGATTAAAATGTATGTTAGTTACTTGAATTTGACTTGTTCGTGTAGTTAATTAATTAATTAATGTGAATTTATAGTATTCTTATATTTATTAAAGATTATAAATTAATTGAAATTACACAGTAGGTGCACAACTAAAATCTTGTTGAGCTGATTAAATAAATTCAATTATTGATAAGATTGGTTATGATGCATTTTGTTGTAATCTCTTATAATTACATATCACAGTCATACTGTTGAGTAAGGGTGCCATAATATGAAATATCAGCATTGTCATGGTTAGTAATCTATATGATCATCTAAGTCTAAATATTAATTAGATTATTTTTCTTTAATTATTACTTGCTTTTATCCTATGTTTTGGCTGTTAACCTGCTACTGTCCTTAAGAAAGCATACGAGAAGGACTGTTTCTGTGGTGATAGTAGCTTGGATTCGAACTTAGGTCTTCTTGATAGAAATGCTGGTGTGCTATACACATACTGAGGTCTTCCTTATTAGGACTTAAATCACCCAACATATTTGAATGGTTTTAAGAAAGGTATCCAGATTTTGCTGACTTCTGTGTTAGGTTGGCTATGTATGTTATTGGTTAAGTGGATGTAGAAGGCTTCTTTCCTTTTCTTGTGTGTGGTTCATATTCTGTTAGTTTAGTATTGCTCCACTTTATTTTGTGTTATTCTCTGGCATGATGGGCTGTTATTGGTAGATTGTAATTACAAAGACTTGTATGTCTATTCTGCTCCTGAATTCTGTGTTACTGTCCTCATTCTCAAGGCAGTAGATTATCAAATAAAATGTAAAACTTGTTAGTACTTAAAAATTAATTAGTAAATAATTAATAATTAGACTTAGCTGATTGTATAGGCTATTAACCATGACAACAATATATTTCACCGAGCCACCAAAGTGAGATATAGGGACCAAGACCCCTTAATTCCAACTCCGAGTATTGATGATGATCACTGATGTACAATTCCACCCACAATACAGGAATTAAGTTTAGCTTGAAGAGTATACTTGTTTTGGATTATTTCAGCTCCCCCACTAGGTTACCAATCTTCTCTTAGCACACCCCTGATCTATGCAGATGCTTTCTGTATGGATAATGTCTTCACTGGCCCCTCCACCTTCTCAGTGTGGGATTTTAGTTATAAGTGTCAGCGGAAATAAGTATGTTTTGGAAGTTAAAATTTTCCTAAATTGAAAATGTATTTCCAGTAATACTTACCTCCACTGACTCTTTCCCACCCTTACTCTTTCCCACCCTTACTCCCCACTGAGAGCTGGTGTTAGAGACTGGGACGGCGTCAGTCTCAAAAAAGAGATAACATTATGTGAATGAGGTGCTTATATACAGTACCAAGTTAGAAGGTGCATTGATGTAGGTGGAGAGTGTCACAAGACAAATATTGCCATGGGCAATTGAGTGGGGTATAAAAGACTGACTCAAGGGAGAAAAAATTAGACCAATGCTTAGATGGGCAAAGGAAGGAACCCTGGAGGTTGAGTAATAGCTATAAGTGTCAGCAGTGGCAAGTATTATTGGAAATACATTTTCATAGGATGAATCAGAACAATATTTTCACTAAAATAATGAAGTAAAAGAACCTGGTAACACAGTTAAGTAAAAATGTATATGTCATGATATGAAAGATTGTTTAACTTAGATATTATTGATTAATTTATTTTGTGAATGAATATCTTATTATTGTTTAGTTTTTGTTATAATATGAGTTAAAAGCAAATGATTGTTGGAAGTTGTATTTATAATTCATTGACATTGAGAATATTGAATGTTGCATGCAATACATTGATGTTGAGAATATAGAGATTTCTATAAGGCGGGCAAACGATTAAGTGATAAACATATAAATAGTGTGAGACAAGTGGAAACAGTAAACAGACAATAGCAGAAGAAAGTGAAATTACAAGGAAGGAAAAGTTTGGCATGAAGTTAACTACCATAGATGTGATAGGCCTAACATTTAATATGTTAAAGTAAGACTAACACTAGAAAATAAAATAAGAAGAATAACTTATTTCATCAAAGTATGATTCTAAAAATATTGAAACAGCCTGAGTGCACTCTGACAAAAAGAACAGAGGATATTTTGAAGAAAGAAGACCAAATGATTACGGTAACTCATGTCACAATTGTAAGTGAATCACACACAGAATACTAGTGCGATAGTAATAGAGAAGATAGTTCGGCTTGTCAACTGAAATTCTTAAGCAATTGAATAGGCCTAAGTGAACTTTTGACAAGAAGAAGAGAACCATATATATATAGTGTATATGATATGACTATAGTCTCAGTGGTGTGAAGAATTTGTTGTACATACGTTTAACTTGTTCCAAATATATATATATATATTATTTTGAGAACAAGTGAAGTACGTGCTATTCATTTGTTGTTTAATTTATTATCAACAAGTCGCAGACACCTACTGTAGAAGAATCCTAAGCCCAACAACAACACAGTATATATTTATACCATTAAGAAGTATAAGGCTTTTATTTTTACAATTGAGGAAAAAATTATATTCTAAATTTTGACAGTATAATCTTCAATGAAAAGAGAACAGATAAAATTGGAATCTTCTTTCCCACATAAGTAATGGGCCTTGTATGGCCTGGTGGTTGGGACACTCATTTCACAATCTGCAGGTCATGGATTCAAATACTGTCACAGAACATTCTCACCCTTTTAGCCATGAGGGCATTATAATGTGATGGTCAAACTCACTTTTTGCTGGTTATATAGAAGTCCATGAGTTGGCAGTGGGTAGTGTTGACTAGATGCCATCCCTTTATTTGCATCTTTTCTTAATTAGGGATGAATGGTACAGGTAGCCTTTGAGTAACTTTGGACAAAATTTGACAAACAAACAAAAGCAATTAAAAATACATCATGTTTATTGTCAGTCATTTCATTAGCAACTGTTCTCAAAAACATCCTATAGTTATCAGAAATTATAAATTACCAAATATCTTATCCTAAGTGTAGGGTATGTTTGTAATTTATGATTGTTTCATTCAGTGTATTGTAAACCCTTCAAACATTTGTGTGGAAAAGTACATTTTTTTTATAATGATTATAATTTGTATAAATCTGATTATGTTTTGATACTAGAAACAAAGCAGTCCTTGACTGTTCTGTTTCGTTATAACTAATATGGTGAGAGGCAGCAGTTTTAAAAACATCATATAAAAGTAGACATGTGTTGCCTTGTTTTAGGTGTTGTGGTGCATTGGATTAAACAGATAAAAGAAGCTCTCTTAGCTCAAGAGACTGCTCATACAGGTGAGAATTTGGGACCAGCAGAAGAAATTGAATTCTGGAGACAGCGCTGTGATGATCTGTGTAGCATTAGTCAACAGTTAGAAAAGCCTGGAATACACAAAATTCTCTCAATACTAGAGCTTGGAAAATCTTCATATGCTTATCAGTTTTTAAAACTCTCAGCAGAAATACAGGTACCATGTCATATTGTATTTAATTTAGGATCAGAAATTGCTTTTAAAATTCTTAACTCTTGAATATGATGATATCACATGTGACTGTGTGTTTTATTGCAATTGAATTACATATTTCATTACAAGGAATTTGATTAATTGAACTAATAGATTTTTGCAAAATCAAGAAATGTTTGAATTGGTATATTTTTATGTACATGACTAAAACAGGTTTATGAATTTTTCAATATTTCAACACTAATTATTTTTGTTAAAAGAGTTTAATAAAAATTAAGTTTTATATAATACTGCTGTGCACGGTGACTGAAAGCCATACATCCTATTTGCTACATAGTTCCTCAAATTGTATTTTGTTAATCTTCTAAGGATCTCTCCCACTGGAGTTGATGTTGTGTGAGCCTATTATGTTGGTAGGTGATAGGGAGAAATTCAATATACCAGTGATGTTAGAATGACTTTTGTTATCAAGTAATAATGCTGTGGGTACTGTTTTAGAAACAATGGTTACATTATTTACAGTCATAGGAGTGCAAGTGTTTTTATCCCAATGATATAAAGCTGTTGACTTGTGGATTGATTGAAAAACCTATGAAGAAAGTACAGTAGGAGGAGTTGGCTGTAGCCATATTTGTGCAAGGGTTAATGATTAGAAAAGGCCTGGTAATTCTTTTATAATTAATATGAGTGCTACTACTGCACACTGATAGTTTCAACTTAACCAGCTGAAATTCAGAGGTTAAATTTTTTGATGCCTAATAATTATACATAGTGCATTAAAAATGCAAGCACATAATATCCCTTCAAGGAGGACACGTGTATAAAACTGCTTAGGTATGGAAATTTTGTTAAAGAGTAGGAATGAGAAAATATATTAACAGGATATGTGAAATACTGTATGCAACATGTAAGCTGTCTTTTATACATAACCTCTGTTCACCATTTTTTCATATTTTCGCCCTCGACGTTACCAGGACCTTGTACCACTCCTCCTACTTTATCCTTTATCTGGATCATGCTTTCCTTCCTAAGATCTCTGCAGCTCAACAAGGTCAGTCCTCCTTTTTCCCTATCTGCCTGTCCTCTGTATCTCATCTCTTCCCTCATCTTGATCTGGATAGACTCCTCTGTCCTGTCTGTGCCCTCCATAGTTATATTGCTTGGTTACCCTAACCAATTGGGATCGATGTTTGATACAGTTGGCCTATTCCTCATTGTCTTTCCATCCCATCATGATCTCTTTCATGTTTCCTTGCATCAAATCAGTCACCTTACCTTTTACCTTGCCTATCGTCTTCATCAGCCATTGGATGAGATTCTACGATCGGGCATGTAGACGACTCCACACACGTTCATCTCCCACTACCTACACATCATCCATTTCAATGTGGGATTCAAGCTAATCTTGTGAGCAGAGGGAGAGTATTTTATTGGAAGTTATAATTTTCCTAAATAAAAATGTATTTCCGATAGGTACTTCCCTCCACTCACACTTCCCACCCATCCTCTTCCGGTGCTCATGTCTATTGCCAAACACCAAAGTGATAATTCACTAGTGGCATGTAGAGGGAGTCACATGTGGCACTTGATAGTAGTGCTCTCCTATTGGTGGAGAGGTGATGCATGAAGGATGTGTTGGAACTTTTGATTCCAACAGAGGGATGGCGAAAGCTTGTGACATCCATTTCTGAAAAAGTTTGCATATAGAGAGCAGCATAAAATGAGAAAAGCTAATCTTGTGAGAAGAGAGAAGTACCTATTGGAAATACATTTTCATTTAGGAAAATTATAACTTCTCCAATTTCAGTGGTTTTATTATTATTATTCATTGGTAATGTTTTTTTCATTGTTGTTGTTGTTGTAGTGGGATAAATTGTAGTATTGGAAGTTATAGGGCCTTCTGATATTCCATTTCAGTATATGAGTGCAAGTTTTACTTATAATTTTTATCAGAAACAGGTTTTTAAATCCTCATGTACTAGATGTGATGTTAAACTGCATCCAGCAGTAGGACAGTCAACTGTCAGGGTAACAGTTAGACAAGTAATCTATAGCTGCTGTAGTCTCTGGGTCACCCTTGGACTAGTAGTCTCCATTACCATGGTTACAATTTAAGCCATTGGGGGTGCAGGATGGTGGATCTTCTCATTTGGTAGATACCTGGTGCAACTGGTACAATGATAGAGGAGATCTGCTCAAACTAGTTGAACACTGCAACCTGCAGCAAGAAATGGCAACCTACTGCAATATTTTGGTATTTCATGAGGCAAGGAAAAACCACAATGGTTTCCTTGTTAGAAATGGGGAGGATATCTCACCCAGTAAGGAAAGCTTTGTGTGACAGGTGACTTCTGACTGTCATCATACTGTTGTCCACACCCAGAAGAAAGTTTTCAAAGTGGCAATGAGGAATGTGAAGACTCTACACCAAATTGGAAAACTGTTTAATGTCAAGCAGGAGGTTAAAGACAAAATTTTCTAGGTCTGTGTGAAGCACATTGGAAAGATGTTGGAACTATTGTTTCAGAAGATATGAAGATAATTTATCCAAGAAGTCAGATGTATGAAAGAGGAGTTGGTTTGATTTTGTAGGAAGAAATCTCAAAGTGTTTGCATGGATTTTGGGCAATATTTGATAGAGTGATGCATGTGAAAATAAAGGCTAAACCTTTCAACATAGTAATAGTACAATTATATGCATAGAAATGAAAACCTTGATAAAACAATAAAGACCTCAAGAAGTGGTCATAGTGATGGGAGATATAAATGCCAAAACTGGTTGCCAGCAAGTGGATAATATTGTTGGACTGCATGGACTCGGAGAGAAAAATGAAAGAGGAGAGAAATGGATTGATTGGTGTGTTGCAAATGATTAAGTCATTATGAACACATGGTTTAAGCATTACTCGAAAAGAAGGTATACATAGAAAAGTTCTGGAGATAATGTTAGAAACAAAATTGATTACATTACCATCAATAGAAGATTCAGGAATACAGCATAACAATCCAAAACTTACCCGGGGGCTGACTGCAGAATGGGGAAAAAATGATTAAAAGAAAGATATACAGTTGTAATTAAAGACCATTTTCAAGAACTTGAAGATGAAGAAAGTATGTCAAAATGGGAAATTTTTAAAGAAGCACTAGTTGAAACAGTCAAGGAGGTTATTCCATTAAAATAATGGCAAAAGAAACAGAAATGGGTGTTAGAGGAAATCCTTGAGCTCATGTAAGATAGAAGGAAGATGAAAACCCATAGTATGGAAGAGTATAAGAAACTTGACAAAATAATTCAATTACTGTGCAATGAAGAAAAGGAAAAATGTCTTAATGAAAAGTGCATATAAATAGAAAAACAAAAGGATAAAGATGTTATATCAATGTATAGGAATATTAAAAACATCATAGGTAAAGGAGGATGCACTGCTAATGAATGTAGAAAAGCTAAGAATGGAAGGTAATTATGGAAGGAAAACAAGTATTGAAGAGATGGACAGAATATATTGAAAATTTATTCCACGACAGATGTGAAGACAAGCCATCAATCAAGAAGAACATGAATAGATTGAAAATTCTTAAGTCAGAAGTGTGAACAGTTATCAACAGAATGAAAAAAAACATAAAGCTACAGGACCAGATGAAATTGTAATAGAATTAGTAAACTTTTGGAAGAATTTTGTGTAAAAAAGTGAACAACTATTATTAATGAGATTTATGAAAGTGGTGAAATACCTGAGGATCTCAATAAATCAATTTTTATTGAACTCTCCTAAAGACCTGGAGCCATTGAATGTGAAAACCATTGAACCATCAGTTTAATGAGCTATATGATAAATATCCTATTAAAGATGTTGATGATGAGAGCTAGAAACAGAATAAGACTGAAGATTGCAAAAGTTCAATGTGGTTTTATTGAAGATCATGATACGAGAAATACTACATTCATGGTGTGAATGCTCTTGGAGAGGGCAGTAGAAATGAAGCAGGACATTTTCTTATGTTTTATTGATTATACCAAAGCTTTTGATAGAGTCAAGCATGTGGAGTTAATGAAAATGTTGGAAGAACTGGACATTGATGGTAAAGACTTGAGAATTTTAAAAAAACCTATATTGTGACCAAACTGCATCAGTGAAGATATAAAATGAATTAAATGATCTTGTTCAGATTAAGAAAGTGGTGAGGCAAGACTGTGTCACTTTACCTGAATCATTTAATTTGTACAGTGAAAAAATCCTGAGGGAGATTGAGGATTTACCATAGCGATCATTGGCAGACAGAATTTGAACAATTTGTGTTATGCATCCCTGATTTCCCATTCAATTTGCCCTTCTTCTATGTCAATTTACCAATGTAAGTTTGTTGTTTACCACCATTGGTCTTCTCATCATGGTTTTCCTCCATCACATCCTACTCTCCCACATCTGACTTTCTTCATTACCTGGATTTTTGACAAGGGCCTGTTAATATCCACCATTGCTGGTTATCACATAGCCTTGACTGCCACTTTCCATTTCACAAGATTTCACCATGTCTTCACTTCTCCAGTTCTCACCCTATTATTTTGTTCCTAACACCTTCGCTGTTTCCTGCATTCTATTGCCCTCCATGATTGAAACCTCAAAATTGTCCTCCATGCCGTCACACTTTTTCATTTCAAGCCAATGTCATCCTGTTCCATATATCATCTCTCCTTAAAGACCTTTTTCTCCTCCTGTTGGTGCTTGGACATCATTGTTTGAATCTGTTTGTTCTTGATGTCTCTTGTACATTACATCACAGGATCTGTGTCATCCTCTACCCAGATTAGTGTTTCCTTCTCCAAACATCGGGCACAAAGGATGACAGTTTTGCCTTCACTCCCATTTCTCCCCTTTATCAACATTCCGATCCACATAGCATTTTATGTTTTGTCTGGGCTCTACGCTGTTACTTGACTTGCACTGCTCCATTTGATGGTTCCCATTCCCATTTGCTCATTCATTGGAACCTTTCTCTTTCCCATGATATTTTTTTTCTATTACCCTTATGGGTTAAATTTACCTGGTATATTCTTCCCTGTCTCCTGATGTTTGTCATCTATTCCAAGTCTCCTCCCATCAAATCCGTAACCTTACCATGTCCCTGACTGCCCGATTCCATCGTCTGTTAGAGAATATAATTTGTGCCAGCATGTGGACCACTCTTCCCATACATTTATTTCACATTATTTTCCTGCTCTACAGGTTAACATCTACCTCCCATCACCATATTGAGCTCCATGGTTTCTCTATGAGTGGGTAGATGCTCTTTTTATATTTTTCTTCTTTCTTGGGGCCTTTCTTGCATATATGGATCTTGCTCAGTGGTGAATGTTGCCTGACCAGGTATATTTATTCTTAAACCTGCACTATATGACCATTCAAGTCATTGATGCCCACTGTTTAACCATGGAGGCTTCCTCCTGAGTATGCTCAATTTCATTCAGTTGAGAATAGGGCAGTGGTGTTCTGCTAGTGTAGATGGTATATATACACTCCTCCTACCACAGACCTGATGTACTATTCCAGATGCTGCTTATTTATGGACTGGATGATTTCTGTCAAAATGCAGTTCACCCCACTAGCTGGGCACTTTTCTTGCAACCATAATCTGGATGTTGGTTCCCGGGGTGTTACTTGTTTTGGTTGAAGCTTGAACAGTCACATAAGTCCTCACAGGTGAGTGGCTCAGGTACCCACATTCTACTTTAGACTGGATGATTCATTTCCAATGCCATCTGGTTCTGGATTGGAGTTGAACCACTACATTGCTGTCCACCTTCCTACTATTGCTCAAATGTTGGTTCCTGAAGTTATTGGTGTTGGTTGTGTTGAACATGCATATGTGATGATGTGTGTCCTTGGAATGGAAGATCTTCCTTTCTAGTTCCCGTGTATGTGGTGAACAGTTGAGGACCCTATTCCTGCCATGGGTTGGATATTCCTATCATGGTCATGTTTGTTGAGGTTTAACCCCCCCCCCCTTACACAGTGTACTGCACCCTAGCCATTCTACACCAGGGGTTCCTTCCTTTAATTTCTGGGGGTCCCTCCTATGATTATGCTGTTATTGTGACATATCATTTTCACGGGCTAAGAACATACCTGGTTCAGAAGTGGTGCGGGCTCCCATGGGTGTGTATTACATACTCTTTATTCATACACCCTATGGGCTTCCTTTGGGTGCTTTTTCAGGAGAGCTCATCTAGATACTCTTACATCTGTCCCTCCACAAGGTCAGTGTGGGATTCTAGCTTTTCGGTGAGAGGAGGTAAGATATTGTGTCGGTAGTTAACATTTTCCTACGCTGAAAATTTATTTCTGATAGATTCTTTCCACTTCTCTTACTTCCCACCCTTCCTTCCCACTTGTGGTGTCTTTTCCCTTTTATTTTGCTCACTCATGAAGTGAAGTTGGGCTAAGCTGCATAGAGGGAGTCAGCTGTGCTAGGAATTGTTTAGCACTCCTGTTGGTGGAGGGTTGTCACATGCTCATTTGTATGCTGTCATGCAACTACCTCACATGAAAACCTGAGGTTAGGTGGGAGTTTCAAGGCTAGTGGCAAGCAAAAATGTTTGTGTATAGAGAGCTGTACAAATCAGGTAAGCTATTCTATAGGTAAGAACCTATTGGAAATACATTTTCAGTATAGGAAAATGTTAACTTTCATTAGTTGTAGGTTTATGCTTTGGTACAGTTTGTTATCGTACATTCCTTTAATTGTGGTAGGGCTGATTATATGTCTGGTGATTGTTTGCTGTTAATTTTTCTTCTGCACTTAGTTTTGGATTTCATTGAAGTAACTCATTTCTAACTGCTAGTTATAGTTTGGTGATAATAATTTATGATTATGTGTTTTAAGTGCTATTTATGTTGAATGTGATGTTTAGTTTGGTTGGTTTAATTGGGGCACTGTACAACAGTAAGTTTTCTTATACCTTTATTATCTGAGTTAAACCATTCCATCTTAGACTACTGTATTTTTCTTTAACTAGGTATGGATTCTCAGTTGGAAAATCTCAGTATTTCAGTATCTTAATTTGTGTTTCTTTATAAATGTCTGGCTCTTGATACTCACAGTAAGAAAATATGTGATTATGAGTGATTCATTTTATCCAGAGATGCAAATAGATGATTGTTCAATTTTGACATTTTGATAAATTTTAATAATGACATTTTAATAATATATACTTAGCTTAAACATTACACAATGTTAATTTTGGTGTTTTAGTCTGCATTTGTTTATTTATGCTTTTATTTATTTCATTATTTTCCAATCAAACTTTTTTGTCATATTTATCTGTTTGGTTATTTATGATTATGTTACATCCATTTGGGAAGATCTTTGTTCTATTTGGGTGTGGTATATCTTTTTACATTACAAGAAAGACAACTAGGTAAGGCTACATTTAAAACAGAAGTACCTTAACTTTTTCTTATGGACTTTAATCAAAAGAAAATACTAATCTTAGCATTAAAATAGAACAAACTATTATGACACTTGTTTTGCAAGTATTGCAACAATGGGATGTAATTGTATGTTCTAAGTGAATGGTGTGATATGAAGGTATATATTCACAAAGAGGAAGATGTTTTTGTAAAATGTCTGAAAGTTATTTTTCCTTGTTGTATTAGTTCACTGTGTTGTGTGCTCTGACTACTGACTAATAATTGCTGTTGTTGGTTTACTTTGTAAGTTTTCCATTTGTTGGAATGTAATAAAATGCAATATAAGTCCATAACATTGTAGTTGGAAAGATTTGATCCACAATATCATGAATATTGAATTGTATGAAGATACTGAAGTGCTGCCATAGTCTAGTATCTGCAAAGTGTAAACTAGAAGACACACATGCATCTTTGTTTGAAGTTACTTGTATAACTTGTGATGGTTATGCTTTAATTCATTGTATGTTTATACATAATAATGAACAATGTTCATTTAACATTTGGGCATTTATCTATAGTTTTTGTAAAATTAATTTCAAGTGGTATCATAATCTTATATCTTTTATATACAAATATTAGTATCTAATTAATTCACATATTTTTTAATAAATTATTGTTTATAAACATGTGCTATTAACTTAAATGTCATATTAATTTACTTACATGTATTTCACCACAAAGAAAAGTGTATGTTACTTTAACACAGTTTGGGTAATATGCAAGTTTTATTAAGTTAGTTTGTGTGAACCTGAAGCTTATTTGAATATCTTTTTTTTATCAACATGACATAATTAGAATATTCTAATTGAGACTCTTTGTGAGCAATCAGGAACTCGTTATTTCAGTATACTACATGAAGCCGAGTTAGATAACCATTACAATACATATTTACACATATGTATATATCATATCATATATATATTCCAATTTGTTGAAAAAGTGTTATGGATAGGTAGGAAAATAGTTTTATTACATAAGTATTTTTTAGTATTTTTATAAGATTAGAGATAAATTTCAAGTGAGATCTTACTTGCAAGGTAATAAATTTCTGAAGCTTAAGTGTTATTTCATAGAAGTATTAATAATGTCCAATTGAAATCATCTTTTGAAATTTAAAGTAAAACATTGTTTTAATGAAGTAACACATGCTATTTTTTCAACTTAAGACAGCTCTTAGATTCATTTTAATCTTACTTGATTATTTGTTTAAACTAAATTACTGAATTTAATTATCCTGCTTAAATTAATTTGATAAGGTACAGAGAAACATAATTGAATATATTCTTAACTTTTAACATGTATACACGTACAGCCACCCATCAAACAGAAATTAGTATTTTGTTTATATATTTCATCTTACAGAACAGTTTCTTGCAAGCAGAGAGCAACTTGAAATTCCTGTCAATTCTGAAAGAGCCATGTGAAAAATTAGCTTCCTCACCTCTCAGTGATATACCAACCAAGCTACCCTATCTTCTGAGTTTAATAAGAATTATTTGGATCAACTCTCCTTTTTATAATAGTCGGAGTCAGATCACAGGTCTATTTCGAAAAGTGAGTGTTATTTGTGTTCTGGATATGATATGAGTTAATCTTATTGATAGTACTACTTAGTTGTAAAAGTTGTAAACATTTACTATGATGATAATATTATCTGTTATAATGATACAAAAATTACACTGATTATTCATGTGATTTCTGTATTATTTCATCAGACTTGTGTTTCTTTGAAATTACTTGTTTGACAGATAATCAGCAGTAAACTAAAATCGTAATTTGTGCTTCTGAAGTACTTTTTGGTGTTTTGTGTTAAGAATATTCATTACAGTAATTGACATATGTTATATGTTAGGTCTGTTTTGGAAAAAGAAGCTTTTAATCTCTTAGCTCAACTTTACATATAAATAATAAGGAATTTTTATAGTTATGCAACAATTTTAGTGAGCTTAATGAACAATAAATATGTGGTCTATTTTAGATTTAAAGAGATGGAGCTACAGGATTGATACTTCTTTTACTGATCTTATTATAAGGTTTATTTTTAATGATAATGACATATGTACTAAATGTAATATGTTTTTGGGAAGGTGTAAATCTGCAACATAATTACCTGAAGTTATATGGAAATCAAAAAACGTTTTTATATTCTGCTTTCAGCTTTGTTTTAAGTGACTTAATTTCATAACTGATCACCTGAAAATTTAGAATTTGCTATCTGTAATGTGGCTCTGGAGGCTTGTGTTTTACTACTAATTTAAAAGTTTTTAAAATAATAATCACTTCTGTAAAAATTTTTCCTATTGAAAAAGATATTATGAGAGTAATATATTATTAGAGATGAGATAAATAATGCTATGTTTTTCATATTTGTACAACCTTCTTGAAAAAATTGCTCCAGCTAACTTAGAAGCCAGAAATTGATCCCTGAAAGAAAAGATATTTCAAATACATGAATAAAAGTCCTTAAAGTAAATGAGAGAAAATTTACTACTATGGATATATGAGTCTAAACAACTGAAATAATGTGTAGTGTATATTTTACATGTCAATTTTGATGACATAGTTTAGCTTGAAAATTTTTGTCCTGTCAGTTCTGCATCTAGAATGACATTTATCCTCATTTTTTTGTTTTTCTTTAATAGAAAATAACTGTTGTGCATTTTTTGTTATCACAGATTCAAAAATATGTTATATTTAGCTCAGATGGTATATCTACTGTCATATATAATGTTGATTTAAATTTTAGGTTAGCCAAGAATTGATCAAAAAATTCTCAAGGGAAATTCAGTTAGACAAACTTTTTAAAGGATATGCTCAATCAACGAAAAAGACAGTTGAACAGTGCATTGACTGTTGCAACACATGGAAGGATGCTTACCAACAAGTAGGATTATTTTCATATTCTCAGTCATTTTTAATTAACGACATCAATACTGCTGATAGCAGAAGAGAGAGGAAATAGTTTGAAAAAAGGTAGTCTTGTGTGGCTACAAATGTAAAAAGAAATTATATAAAAGAAAATTGCCCAGAAACTTTTTACGTCTAAATACTTCAAGCATTCAAATGTATTGATATATATATATATATATATATATGTTTTTTTTTTTTTATATATATAGGGGCTATGAGTTATTTTATCAGTTTTCCATAACTTACAATGGAATAAGGACAAAACTTTCAGGTGAATTAGTTTTTAGTGAAAACAAAATCTCACAATCATGTCAAACATTTTCTAAAACAAAAATATAAATAGAGGTTTTGATCTTAGATAGCACATAGTTGTATTGTTTGAATTTCATCATTATCTTTTGTATTTTTCATAAAGATTGAAAATTGTATGTGAAAGAGTTTGCTTAGGGTGAAAATGCCTTAGCTGACAAAGCATGGTATTTAGTACTGTGTTATCATGTCATAAGAAAGATATCCAGCAAAGAATGAAGTGATTTAAATTATTATCAGTATTTTAATAGCTTATAGTAATATCACACACATTAAACTAAAAGAGCTTGCTTTTTATTGACAGTTAAATCTGAAAAAGTATTATGATTATATGCTTTTGTTTATAAACATTATTGTAGTTGTTTACTAATTGTGTATAAAAACATTATCTTTTGGATTGATCTGATACTATGATTAATCTGTATTAATTATTGTAGTTGTTTACTAATTGTGTATAAAAACATTATCTTTTGGATTGATCTGATACTATGATTAATCTGAAAAATAATTTAAAAATTGTTGCAAATGAAATCTTAGCTTCTGTAAAGGTGCCTTCAGTAGGCTGGTGTACTCTCGAGGATGGGTGTATTTGACACAAATGCCACCCTTGGGGAGGTGTCGGACATGGGTAAAGGCTGTTGTGGGGAAGAATGTGTGTAGTTCCTTGGCTATGTCTGGTTGGTGAAAGGTGCCTGGAACTCTCTTGATAATCATGGCTGGGGAAGTCAGTTGGGATTTTGTAGCAGCAGCATCTTGTTCTTTGGGGCTAGGAGACTTGGTCTTCTGGTTTTTCTTGACTGTGAATTTTTTTCATATCTTGCTGGTACTGGGTGAGTTGGTCAGCATTGCTGATTGTGAAGACTCTGAGTCTGAGCTGTGTGGCAACAGCTTTGGGTCACTGCTGGGGCAGTTTCCTTCAGCTTCCTGCAGCAAAGCAAGACATTCAGGTGATGACATGCTGGCCCACACAATCTTGTTTGCTTTAAAGCTGAAACGATCTCGAAAAAACTTGGAAACAGTTAGCCCTGAAATGGGTTGTTTATCGATGAAACTAAATATCTATGATATAAGGCTTGAAACCTTTATTAGATTTGAAGGCATAAATTTATGGCTTATTTTTAGAAATAAAGAACTTACTTCTAAAAACTTACCTTTCTGGAACAGAAGAATAGAATGTCCTTCTCACTTCCAATATATTCACTGATTTCCCTTAAAAAAGTCCACCTGTTCAGTGTGGGATTCTAGCTACTTATGAGAGTGGAGGTAATGTACCGTATCGGAAGTGTAATTTTCCTATACTGAAAAATGTATTTCTGATACATACTTCCCACCCTTCCTCCACATTAAAAACTGGTGTTTCCATCCTCTGCCAAAACTCGAAGTGATAGTTCAGTAGAATTGAATAGAGGGAGTCACATGTGTCATGAGAGTATGTCACACTCTTATTGGTGGAATCTTGACACATGATGATTTGCATGAGAGATGTATTGGAATCAGTCAATTCCAATTGAGTGGAGATAAAAGGACTGTGGCATGTGTAAAATTTGTTTGCATATAGAGGGCAGCACAGAACGAGAATAGCCATTTATGTGAGTAGAGGTAAGTACCTATCAGAAATACATTTTCAGTATAAGTAAATTTTAACTTTAAGGTTGATGTTTATATTTTATTTGCTATTTCCTCTACAACTATCACTAACTCTAGATATTTTCAGCAACATACAGTACAATGAAATGTTAAAAATTAAGAATTGGAAATGTATACACACCTTTTTTCTCATCATTGAATAACATCAAAATATCTTCTTTGTATCATATGCGTAATTTCACATCTTTACATTTTCACTTACAGTTTATTTCTAATGTTTTATTTACTTTTGATTATTTATGTTGACACACATCAACAGGTGCCCACGAGTGATATAATGTTAACATTGGCAGAGATGGTTTACCCCAAGAAAATGGTGGTTAAACACTATAATTTTATAAAAGCTGGTTGAGTGAGGCAAAGCATAGAATAAATTTAAAAAATCATTAATCCTTTCGAATATGAATTTTAAAGCACAAATAATACATGATTAACTAAAATATAAAAGTAATTAATAAATTCCATTTAACTGTCTATCAAACTAATAGGTCTAAGGTGAGAAAATACAGCCAAGCGCTAGAGATTAATGAGAGTAATGTCTAAGAATATACTTAGGAAATGTATGCCTACATAGTCCACGTTTACTTTGCAGTAGGTAGAAGATAATTTACAGGAAAGATTCTACAAAATTTACTCTTTTTATTTGTTATAAGTATGCCATTCAATTTAAAACTGAGGCTTAGCAATGCAGCTTCTACTTTGGAAATGGGCATAGATTATCTTGAACTGAAGAACTTTTATAATGTTTTGCTCCAGAATAAAAGTTCTTGGAATGTACTTGAATTACTGGTAAACAACCAAGATAGGGTGCACTTTGACTGTCTGAATGAAAACATCTAAATTACACATGCAGTTTCTTCTAGACCAGGTATTAAAATTTATAATTATAACCTCGATGGCACCTATACAAAAAAACAACAACTAGAGATTTATTTTGAAATAAAAGAATAAAAAGTGAGATAATATAAAACTTTGAATTATAATATACATTATAAGAATAATTTCATTAAAATACATTGATAATAAAGTGGTTTAATTAAATTTCTCATGTAACTCAGGAACATGCGCAGAAAATGGTATCATCATTATAAGGTTAACCTTATTACAACCACTTATTACTTTTGTGGCCTCACACTCTCTATGGGGAAGGTTTTGCCCATGATGCATTATCAGTTGGAAACTATCTTGTGGCCTGCTACATCTCTGAAACCTTGGCTGGATCTCCTGTTTCTGGGGGAATCTGGTCCTGACGAAGAGGATCTAGACAGCCTTTGCTGCACCATGCTACCCCTCTGGGTTTCACTCATCCTTTTTTGGACATTATTTCCTAGGTATGTTACCCACTGTCTCTTATGATTCCTTCCTTCTTCATTGTGCACCATCATTGGATTATTTGATTTTCCAGTCTAATATTTGTGTAGATACTAAACAGTTTCTTGCCCTATTACGTTCAAGTGCAAGCATGCCTCAGCCACACATTTGCCTGTTCCTGTCTTTGTCACACCCTCCCCACTATACTCCATTATCTCTCTTTCATCCACTGTTCCCCTGAGGAGTTTTCAGCAGATACATGTACCCTTCTCTTTTCCACATTGGCACTCATGTCTTACTCATCCTTATCTTTTCATATATGACTCTTTTGTTGTTGGAATCTCCTTGGCAAGGACACCCTCTTGTCTCTTGTGTGTCAACTTGCTTCCTAGCTGTGAGACCTCCCTTTTTTATGACAGTCTGTTTTGGGGGATCTTCCTGATACTTTGAGACCTTGGGTGGAGGCTATTCGTCAACATTTTTCCCTTTCCTCCCTTGTTTCTCATATTTCCCAAACCTTTCCTAACCCTTTTCCCATGTCTTGCCTCCTTCTTCCTCCCTACTACTGGTGCCACCTTCCCGGTTTTCTGTGGTTAATTGCCAAATTGCCCATTATTGTGTTTTCTGATGCCAGTTTGATCAGTGACTATCCTGTGATTTCTGGCACTGTGGGGGCAAAGTTAGCCAGGTTTGTTCGCCTGTGATACCCATTCATTGTGGACTCATGGGTTCTTCAGGCTCTAATAAAAGGACTATTCCTTAGATATTTTACCCCTATTTTTTTATCTTCATGACCCATTTCCTTCCCCTCTCCTTTGGATCCCATTTCATTCCAGTGTCTCTCAGAGGCAGTTCACAATTTTTTACTCAAGGATGCTATTGACCATGTATTTTACACTTCTCTCAAGTTTTACAAAACTGGGGATTGGCATCCTGTCATCAATCTCTCTAACCTCAACAGCTTCATCATTCTCCCATAGTTTACCATGGAGTCTTTCTTCATCCTTCATTGGTTGTTCACTCCATGTCTTTGGTTGACATCTCAGATGCTTACCTTCATATCCCCATCTCTCCAGCATCCAAAAATAACCTTCATTCAGTAGTGGACCAATCTTTACCTTTATGTTTATCTTTCAATCCATCTTCTTCCTCATATTCTCTCCCTTATCCAAGCCACTCTGTGTCAAGTCCTTCTAATTGCCCCATTCTGGCCTACTCACCTGTTGTTTCCAATCCTGAACATCCTTCAGTTGCTCCCTCTTATATCTCTTCCACTTTCTCATTACCTTTTATGCTTACCTCAGTCCACCATATTTCATCCCACTGTCACAACACTCCAGCTTCATGTGTGGATTTTGTCTGATTCCTTGTGAGAAGTTCCAGACTCTCCATGCAAGTAGCTGCCCTTCTTTCTCAGTCAGTTTGCTCTTCTTCTTTAAATTTTAACAAAGGAAATATCATATTTTCTGGAGTTATTTTTTACCCCATGTTTTCTCACCTACCAGATCTTTCCAATTTCTTTACTTGGCTCTTCGACAATGGTTTATCAGTTTCCATCATTACAGGTTATAGGGTGGCCTTGTCTAATACCTTTTTTCTCCCTCTCTCATTGCATTTTCCTCTCCTGTTTTGCTCCTTTTGCCAAATTTGTCTGCCCTGTCCAATTCCCTTACCTGATTGTATTCTCGGTGTGGTCCTTCATGCCCTTACCCTTCCTCCCTTTGAACCTTTGGCTACTTGCTCATTGTAACACCTCTCTCTCAAGATGCATTTCTTACTTCTCTTCACATGTGATCATTGTAACTCAGATATATTTTTGTTATTGATGTCTTCTGTTGGTGTAGATGGTGAGTATTCTCCTCCTACCATGGGCCAAAAGAAATATGTTCCATGCTGCCTGGTTTTGGACTGGACAAATCCACCACATGCAATTCACCGTTCTGGCTGACTTTCCCCATCCTACCACTGCCTGCATGTTAGTTCTCAGGTGGTCTGGTGTTGGAACAGCCAACATAAATCCTCATCCTTGTGGTTGTTAGGAGCTCTACCCCAACCACAGACCAGATGATAAATTCCCATCACAGTACTGGGCTGTATGAGTAGTTAGTTAATTCTCTGCTGTGGTTAAGCTTGCTGGGATGGGTTCAACTATAGTGGAGGCTGGGTACTTTGTTTGGCAAAATTCTGTGTTTTTTTATCTGACCTGTCAAAGGTACGCATCCATACATATCTCAGTCATCCATGTCTTCCTTATACTAAGGCTGATTCTTTTGAGAAGAGCATGAATAGCCATTCATGATGGACCAAACAATGGTAGCTTTTTTTACTAAGTATGTAGCTATGAGATGATGAAGTCCTGGACCTTTGCAGCATTTCTTTTGGTCAATATTGGATGACTTCAACCAGAGTGGAGGTTGGGTACTTCGGCTGGCAAAAGTCTGTGTGTCATATACAGATTACCTCGTTTGGTCTGATCCAGAAACCACACAACCTAGATATACCTCAGTTGTCATGTCTCCCTTACATTAAGGTTGATTCTCTTGGGAAAACCATGAACAGGTGTTCAGGGAGCACCAGAAAATGGGAGCTTTTTGTTTTTAGTATGCAGCTACAACAAGATTGAAGTCATGGACCTTTGCAGCATTGGTGGAAATATTATATCTAGCAGAGGAATTTTGATAGATCTTACAACTGTATCCTTTCATTGACCGAATCTTCCTCATGATATTAAGTTCTTAGATCTGTGGAAAATGCCATTTCCATAACCATTAAGGTGTAATAAGTTTAATACCACAAGAGTAGGAGTAAAATGCAATACACATGTTAGCAGAAAACTTCATAGTAATATATACTGTGGTCACGGTACCAATATTTTCTCTTTGATAGTTTTAGGAGAAACTGGTTTTTTTACAATGATGGGATTGGTCCACTGAGTAACAGGAGATTCATCAAAGTATTTATCACAGAGTAGTTCCGAGTTCCTTGAATAACTGAGTTTGTGAGAGTGAAATATAGAGACTGAACACAGTGTAGAACACAAATGAATAATCTTTATTATCCACACTAACACTAACATGGTGTGAGTACTTGCTTGTTTGAGAACTGTCAATTGCTTTTATTGGTTCAGAGATAGCTTCTATCTGACTGACTTGGCTGAGATCATCGATGAGACTATTTAAACCTTACAATACATGCTTCAAAGGTAGCATCAGGTTTACTCAGAGTGAGTATTGCTACCTGGGTGACTTGCCATTCTCATTAAACTTAAAGGAGGCATTACAGTTATACCATCCATAGGCAGACCAGGAGTTACCTCAAGCGAAGAACAAAGGCTACTAGAACAAAAGTAGCTTAACTAGTTTCTTGACCACATGTTATGTGAAAACTGCACATATTAGAATGATTGACAAATTTTGAATAATACTTTGTTAAAAAAGTAGGTAGACATTATATGTCATATACTATACAGCTAATAATAATATGAAGAGAAGTGCTTGTTATCATTGCTCTTTTTGGATGCATAAAGTCAATAGATATAATGTAAAGGAGTTTAGTTTTTCACAGTCATTTGGTATTCTGTCTGTGCAATCTGGAATTAATTTGGATAAAATTGTTTTGGTTCAACATAACTGTACTGGACATGTAATTTGAAAGTAATATATATTCTACTTTTTAACAATTTTTCTTTGTACACTTAGTGTGGAAAACATTAAAAATTTGTTTCTCTGTCAAGTCTTATAAAGTAATATTTTTCTTTACTTACAGGCAGCCAAAATGCATCACAGCCTCTCTTCATTTGGCTGGGTTTTAGATAAAACGGGAATATTTGCAGAAATGGATGCTTTTATGCAAAGATGTAAAGATGTTATTGAGGTAATCAGATGTATAAAAGGATTTTTTATGTTTCAACATTATGAACTTATTTTCTAACTATCAAATTTTCTGCAGTGTCTCATACTGTAGGAGAACTTTTTTGAACTTGTTTTAAATGCAGTTTGAAGTTTGCTTAGGATCAAAGGATACTATATTTATTAATTTTTAAAGATATCCTAATAAAATGTTCTAATTATTAATACAAACTTTTGAGTGAAAATATGTAAAGAACAGTGTATAATAATATTCAACCACACTGTGTTTGATATATTCAGTGTAAGTTTGTCAAACAGTTGGACTATAGTGTGGATTATAGTATTCCAAGGATTAACTAAGCACACAGTTACCTGTTCTTTGCAATAATAAGAGACTTGTGGACACACTATTTGTTAAGATAGGTGTAGTGATTTGTTTCAGGTGGAAAGAAAGAGATAAGACCCAATGTGAAGTTGTAATAACATTAAAACAGGATTCTGGGTTAAAGTGATTACATGTCCATGGTCTTTTCCATAATTCACACATGACTACCTAATCACAGCATAATCAAAGACTAAATTCTAGATTTAGTGACGTCACAGCTAGGTCAGCATTACAAGATTTATAACTTTTGACTTTGTTTCTTGTTGCTTGGCAAACAGTATGTACTGGTCTCTTTAATGGCCAGGAGTACACTTCTAAAAGTTTAAAATTGTTTGTTATTGAGTTTGATGTATATTATAAATCACTACAGTTCTTCAGCTTGTTCAGGCTACAGTCCCACAAGAGATGAGCCCTGAGTGCAGTTCAATGATGTTTTTTTGTGCACCCCTCTAATGGGCATCCATTGTATCATCAGGTTTTTCCTACCATCTTAAGGTTGATGCTGTTGTTTCCAATTTGTTGGATGAAATACCCTGATAACTAAAGGAAAAACTTTAAGGTTTGCTAACAACTAGCATTACTACCACCACTTTAGGAAGTCGGGAGTCAAACTACTTTTTTTACTATTTCAACTACTCATCCTTTCATTTAGGAGTTATCCAGAAACTGGGAAAAGAGAGAGTGCCATCCATATCTCTGTCAAAACTAAATAGTCAGAAAGATTCTCACTAAATTCTTCTGCTCCATAATTGGGTTGACATCTACCTAAGTCCAAAATGTATTTCATGATAGAAAAAATTAGCAAAAAGGGAATCTAGCAAAAGTACAAAGAACAGAAATGGGCAGTCTTGACTGTCTCTTGATCTTATATCAAAGAGGCAAAAGCAGTTAGGTCAGGTATTCATTTGTTTTGTGAGAGGTTAGAGTTAAGGCTTTAGTGTAACTACACACAGACATTTTCTTAAAATTGTTAATTTATAACTTAATGTAAGCTTCTATTTGGTGCAGCAGGTTTGACATACTTACATGTCATTCTGTATGAAACCTTTCCACTCACATGCATGCTAATACTTGATTGGGAGAGGATATATCAAATCCATTGGCCTGAGAGCTAGAGGAGTATTTGCATCAACAAACTTAAATGTTAATGGAGTCTTATCTACGTTCTTGCTCCAAGATGTCCTCCTTGAGAATAAAAGTTGCAAACAAATTATTACCTAATGTATTTTGGAAATAACTTCAAAAATTTAAGGATAAGTGATCACTCCTATGGAACTAACTTATGATGTATTAGAATCTCATGATTGTATTTCAATATACTGGTACTCATTGAATCACATTTAAGAATAAACTTAATAAGGTTATTAGTCAAACATAACCACAACTCAGAAATTTGTGCAGTTATGCTTATTGTGAGAATAGGAACTTTCTTTCAGTTTAAAGACAAAATCTTGTTTTTAAAACATTCAAGAGTTATTTATCAATACATGTGCCCTCTTTATATAAAATGAGGATATATATAGGGCCTATACTCACATTGGTTTAAAATTTCCAACAGTTGAATGGGAAGTATCGTTGGATGTCTTATCTTGGTGAACCCATTCTATCTTGCCTTTCTGAATAAAGTCAGTATTTCTGTGTGGTACTAAGGGGTCAGGAAATTAGTCTTACAGTAAGCTGACTTGACTTTTATATCTACTATCCTGACCTCTAACTAGCTCATAGTTCAGTAGCCAGCATTGATTATGAATCCCTTTGAAAAAGGTTCACGGCATGCTATGTACCACTTTTGGAAATTTTTTCACCCATTGACCAGTAAGAAATGGTATGAGACTTGTTACAGTTATCTGGGTACAAATACATTTTGTAGAGCATCATCACATACTGCCATTTTTCCCCAACTGGGCACCTTTCACACAGTTTTATACAAACAGTTTTCTTTTCTAAAATATATTGTGGAATCAACATTACTACTTTTTCAAATTAAAGTCCTTTTGATTATGTTGCATACTATTGCCTGGGACACATGGATAGCTTTTCTCATTAACCCTTGTGTTTGTGGATTCTTACCTATTACAAAAACTGAATTTTGCTTAACATGGCTGGAATATGACTTTTTGCAAATATCTTTCTGGATGGTCCTGATGACCCAAGTTGATTCATATTCCTTTGTTTTCCAATGCAGTTTACTACAAGGATACCCCTGTCTTGGAAATTCTAAATCCCCTATATAAAACATCTTTATAATCTAAGTGTATGAATATTTTTTGTTAGAAAGACTGTTACATGCCCTTCCCAAAAATGATCAGTTCATGGTGGCATTACACTATCAGTGAAATACCAAACAATGTCAAAATGTAGTTCTGATACCTTCCATTCCACTACAACTTTATATCATCTGTGAATATAATGTATTCAACTTTCTGTAGACTGTTTTTATGTGTTACAAATAACTGATAAGCTTTTTTTAACTTTCATCACACCTGCTAGTAGTTTATTTGTTTCTTGAGGTAATTTAATACAGTTTTGAGTGACTTGATTCCATATTAACTCTTTAAATATTAATTTGTTATCATTTTATTATATACCAGCTGAGTTACCCGACATTGCGCGTTGGAAATTTAGATTTGAAATGTATAGATCAGTATTTTTTTCAGGAAATTATTCAGTAAGTAGATAAAAGCTGTGATGTGAGAAAT
>NW_013665753.1:421342-422192 GCF_000517525.1 Limulus polyphemus
TTCTTGTTGTCTATATCCAGTTTGCCTTGATGATTCTGACTGAACTCTGGCTTTGTGCTGTTTAACAGTTTCTTGCTGTCTTTGAGTAGCTTGCCTTTCAGCTTGAGCTCGAAGTCTAACTTTACATTGTTCCAAAGTCTCTTCCTGTATTTGAGCAGCCTGTCTTGCAGCTTGTGCTTGAAGTCTTTGATTGCATTTTTCTTCTGTTTCAGCTGCTCTTTGTGCTTGCATTCTTTTAGCGGCAGAAGACTTTCCATAGAAAGGGCGTTTCTTGGGTGGCATAATTACCTGTATCACTAAACATTAATTTGTAATTCACAAAGTTACTAAATCACTTATGAAACCACTTAGCACTACTTAAAGAAAACTGTTTTTAGAAATACTGAATTGACAGCAAGGTGATCTGAGTGTCTCCCGCCAAAACGCTTTCTATGTGCAAAATGTGCTTATGTTTGTATGTTTATTACAAAAAAATGGTGCAATAATCATTAATTGTCAATTTCGTCATTAAATACTATACCAAATACAAAAAAAATAGCACAATTAAATTTCTTGTAAAAACTGGTTATTATGAAGTTATTTTAAACTTTGTAAGTTCAACTGTTTGGTTTCCTATAGCGAACAAAATAAACAAATCAACAAACTTCCACTTTTATATATAGATAGATAGATTCTTCAAGAACTTGTTTTTGTCATCTTATGCTTTTTAATGAAGATGGGAACATTGACAGGAAAATAATATAATAGCCAATGATTGGCGAGAGATTTTTCGTTTATAAAATTTTGTTGTTGTTCTCGACTTGATTTTTATTTTATTACATCGTCCCCATAGTTACTATTTGCAAATAGT
>NW_013665753.1:422202-429729 GCF_000517525.1 Limulus polyphemus
CTGTTTGCAAACAGGCAATAATATTGTAGGTCCATTTTATTGTTGTTTTTGCTACGCGCCGTTACAACACATTTTCATCTCATCATTTAATTTCTATTGTGCATATATTGTTGTATGTTTATCACAAAATATTATTATAAAAAATTGCGCAATAATCATTAATTGTCAATTTCGTCATTAAATACCACAGCAAATACAAAATAAATAGCACAATTAAATTTCTTGTAAAAACTGGTTATTATGAAGTTATTTTAAAATTTGTAAGTTCAACTGTTTGGTTTCCTATAGCGAACAAAATAAACAAATAAACAAACTTCCTCTTTTATATATCTGTTATAAATTACATTATCCACAGTTGACATGATAGAAAGATGTGTGAACTATTGTGGCAAAGTTATCAATATACTGGGTACATATTATGTGTAATTGGTTTCCAAACTAGGTATACAGGAACTAATCTGGTGTTTTTAGGTATTAAGTATAATTCTTATTTCAATAACATTTCATTATTTATCATTGTCTGTTTAAACTTTTCTAATTAAGATTACATTGTAATTCTTATTATAAAATAAATATCTTAATATGGTTTTATTTACACATGTATCCAGGTTTGCGATGCAGAGATGCATTTCTGTCGATGGGAAGATGGCATAAAAACTCCATTACCCATCATTGGTGGTCATCATGGATCAGAGATACTCAGAAGTTTGGAAGGCATTGAAAATTCCTTTATGTCTTCCCTGAAAAATCTAGAAAGTGCTAGCAATCAGACTTTAGACATCCGTAGTACAACTTGGCATGATCAGTATGGAAAGTATGTGAGTTTCTTATGTGAAATTGTTGTTTTTGAAGTTTTGTTTAAATTTTCATTAAGAAATTACCAACAAGTTTTTCCAATACTGTTAATGTTTAGGAAGACACATTTCTTCATTTAAGCTTTACAAGCAAAGACAGTTGAAATAAAATAAAAGTTTAGCACATTTTACAAGTGATGGTTATACGATAATAACTTCTATGAATTAATTTGTTATTAATTTCAAAACAAGATAATAAAAAATATTAATTTACATGTACTCTAGATTTTGTCAGACAATAAGTTAAATATTTTGAACTGTTTCAGTTTTGTAATTTTGTATTATTATTTTTGAATGATGATTCATGAGGTTTCCATTCTCAAATCTAAGTTCTTACACTTGAAGAATATTTTTTTCTGTATAGAATACATTCTTGAGCCTACACTTAATACTGAAGCACTTGGTGATTCTCTAAGTGTTATTCAAAACTCAATAAATGGATAATGAAATTATTTCGTAAATTAATATTATGCATAAAAATCTTCCCCTGTGAGAAGCAGTAACTTTAGGAGCCTACAATGCTAAAATCTAGGGTTCAATTCCCTGCAGTGCACAGAGACAGGTGACCCACAGTGTAGCTTTCCACTAAAACAGCAAGAACATCATCAATAAAAATTCTGCTATTATTAATATTATTATGCCTGATAACAATGAAAGGTATAATCTTTATTCTCTGTGGAGTGCTCTTAAAACTTATTTATTGAATATTTAATAGGTTTCGAGCCAACATGAGAGATCTGGAAGTTATGGCACAGAATGTGATATCTTTTGCTTTTGACAGAGTGACAACTGTACATGAAGGACTTGAATTGTTAAGAGTTTTTAAGTACCTTGCAGAACGGGAGGTAAGAATTAAACAGGTTTTAGTATCAGTGAAATGGCTTTTGAAAAAGAACAAAATTCAAGAATAAACTCATCAGCTATACAGTTGTTTTCTTTTTTAATAATTTTAGAGATAAAAAAATAACTTGTATGTTATTATGACATATGTTATATTTGGGAAAAGTAATGTTATTTTTTGTTGATATACATGAGTCTTATCTCTAGTCCATCAGCCGAGCATATGACAAGAGAACAGTAGAAGTGTATAATATGTATGCTGAGGAGCTGAACAATGTGCAAATGGAGCTCTCACTGAAACAGGTTCACCTTTTTCCTCTTCATCCTCAATATGCTGGAGCTGCTTATTGGGCTCAAGGTTTGCGTCAGAAGATTGAGCGACCTCTGAAGGTTAGTTTCATCCTTTTTAAACAATATTTAATAGAAACTATTATCATAACATGTATTTTAGGAAATCAATGATCATATTAAATAAAAATGTATTAATCTGACAGAAATTTTAATTTTAATAAAAAAAATTCTTGTATGTAACATTAGATAACTTTTTTCTTAGTCGAGCTGCTTATTTACACAAAATTGGTAAGTTTCAAAGGTTTGTTTGTTTGTTTAATTATGCACAAAGCTACACAAGGGCTATCTGTGCTCTGCCCACCACGGGTATCGAAACCCGGTTTCTAGCGTTGTAAGTCCGGAGACATACCGCTGTGCTACTGGGGGGCAAGTTTCAAAGGATAATTTCAATAAATAATAATATCTCTTTATGAAATCTACCCTAAGATCTATATCTGTTATCTTCACTGGTACACCACATTGATTAGAGAAACATCTGATCAAGAGATTAACCTTCAGTTTCTGTTTTTTCCTGAATCCTTGTCACTTCTTTAACTTTGCATTATTCATATTTGTTTCATTCATGAGAACCATTTTTCATCTTTGTAAATAATGGTATTTGTAAATTTGTTACCAATTAATATCTAACATTCTTTTTTTTTTCCCTTAACCCGACTGTGTGGTATTGTTTTCATTCCCCTGTGTGTGTAAGCACTCAAAAAGGTTTCATCTGAATTTGATCAAATTTGCAACAATATTTGAGTCCTTCAAGGATTAATTTTTAACTTTTAGTTAATGTACATCAATGGTCAAGGTCACGCTGAAGGAAAGCCACTTGTTATAATGGTAGCTAATTGGGATTTTGAAGAATAGTTAAACCTCAGCAAAAAAATGAAGATAGAAAGAAGCTTTTGGCACCTCAACCTAAATTTTTGAGGGTAAGGAATTGCTTGGTGTATATTTTAAGTTGTTTAATTGCAGCAAAAATAAAAAATATTATAGGTCTGGGGTTGCACTCATTGAGTGCCTTTCTGGTTTGTATTTCTTCATTAACTTTGGAACGGATTATCTTAAGAGAAATAGGGAATGTGTGTGTATTCCAGCTGACCCTTCCCCACACGATTAACTACATCTGGTTTTCTACTGAACTTCACAAGAGTAATAACCATTACCATTCCTGTGTTGTAGTAGGACTCCCTCAAAAGATCTGCTAGACATTTTTTTAGAGATGTACTTTATATGAATTTTTGCTTATTTGCAGTCATGTATATAACTGTCTTTATTGAAGCTTTTTCATAAGTATTTCTGTTTGCAGTTCCTAGCATACTTTAAACATACCCAATCATTGGGTAACATTATGTTGGATATTGTACAATGTTTCAACTGAGTTCATCTTTATTCACCTTATATAAGTATTATGAATCATAAAGTGTCAATATCAAATGTCCTACTTATTTTGTCTTTTGGAGTATTTTTTCTGAGGAGCAAGTCAGAAACTTTTTATTTAATTTCTGTGGTGCATAATGATGTGTTGAAGACATATTAATACTAGAAATAAATGACCTTATAACACCAAAATGTTGCTTTTATTTAATCAGACACTCAAAATTTTACCAGTTTATGTTTTATTGAACACTCCTGAAGAAGCTGTAAAGCAAAACATTGAGTGTCTAATTAAATAAAAACAACATTTTGGTGTTAAAAGGTCATTTATTTCTAGTATTAATAAGTCAGAAACTTTGATAGATTCCAGTCTCATTGTAAATTGTAAGCCAAACACCTTTTTTTCAAAATAGTAACTTTAATTGAATGTTCAAATCTTTACTTTGAGTGTCTTTGGTAGACTGATCATTTATCTCAGAGGGCACTCTATTATTGAATAAATGTGTAAGGCCTTTCATATTCCTAGCAAGCTTTTTGAGGGTTACTTTTTCTTGTCACTTCTAAAGTCCTTCACAATAATTATAACTGGCCTCCGGGGATTCTAATTGGTCCTTATCTAGTTTAACTGGTCCTCTCCAAGAATGTTTGTATGTGTGTGTATATATATATATATATATATGGTAATTCCATTTTATCAATTGCATATATGAATTTTTGAAAGAAGACACAATTGCAAATATGTATGTACAACATTAAACAAAGCTTTCTGATTAAGCCACTGGAGGCTTTAACACTTGCTCAAGAAACTGAAGCAGAACACACTGGAGAGATAGAGGAAGAAGAATTATAACTGGATAGAAGTGTGTGACAAATAATTATATTACTCTTGGAATGCACAGTCTTTATATTAATTCAGATGTGACATGTGACTACTATTTTAATACTGACCATAATGTGATATATATAACATTTGATATATACCCTTTTAATTAGTTGACCTGAGATTACTATTTTAGCACTGACCATAATGTGACTTGAGATAACTACTTTAATACTGACCATTTAGACTAGTTGATATTGAAATGTAACATGGTCAAAACTTTCAGTCAGTTTCAGAATTTAACTCTTGCAGCTAAAGATATATGCTTTAAAATAAGCAGTACTTTTTAACATGTTTAGCTTGGAAAGCTGACAGTCTAGTCTAGTATATTTTACTTAAATTGATCCTAACTATTTTCCAGTGCACTGGCAAATGTCAGGCATTGGTAAGTATTGCATATGACTATTATGAGGAGGTCTAGGAAAGTGACTGAAATCTGCAGATCACATTTATCATCAAAATATCATAATAAGTAAATATCAAAAATATTAACTTATGCTATTAATTGGCCTGGCCAGGATCTTCAAATAAGCAAACTTTAAAAATGTAAACAAAGACCTATGCCCTATTAATAGTATTATAATTTACTATTACACTTTACATGTTAGTCTATTTATAATATCATGATTAGGCCTCTTGACTATTGTTATATTTGGTTATACCTATGGTAGAACTTCAGAATACCATACCTTTGATGAATGCACTTGTGTGCCTTGTCATCCTTTTTGTATACTTCTGGCACCATATGCAAATCATGAGCTTGTCATTACTCAACTTTAGCCACTGTTGGCTATGTCCACATCTTGTTCTCCACTTTCAGAGATAATCTTTTTGTCTTTAGTTGCTTTGTTAACTTGGTGTTACTTGTGTGCTTGGTTTCCTGTGAAATGTAAACTATTCCTTCATTGAGATGTTAATATGTGTGTCACACTTCACTTGGATTGGTCCCACCATTACATGTTCCAGGAACCTCCTTTTCATGTCAGATGTCTTTGGTACTTTCCATAATGCCTAAAAATTGGCAAGAAATCCCCAGAAAACTCAAGACTTCATTTGGGAGAGATTGAAGTAAAGAAGATACTTCCATGAAATGAAAACACATTTATAGTTTTAAGAAAAAAGTACAGAAATGTACATTTGATAACAAGATAGAATAGGAAAAATAATTAAAATTCTAATCAGCCCAAGGGCTGACCGAATGATGCAAATTTTGGACTCTGATATAATCATACTTGCATGGCGTTTCTGCAGAAATTATATCTATTCAAGTAATCCATACTCACATGTGCAAAATTTTCTTAAAAAACACATTTTTGAGCTGAATTTCCTCTAATATTTTTTTAAAAGAATATCTCAGTTTCTTCAAAATAGCCATAATTATACACATATTCTAACCTTGTCACTGGTAAAAACTTTTATCTCAAAACTAGCTTCTTCTGTATATATATTCTAAAGACAAAGACTAGTTTTTATAACTTAGTATTCTTGAGCGAGTTCTACTAGAAAATAAAATTTTCATTTTTTAAAATTTTATAAATGGTTTATTTCAATGTATTTTTAATAATCCATACATTCATTTCAGTTGTTAAAAGCTGCTAAATGGTTACCCCACACTGGTATAGGTGATGAAGTTCATGCACAGTACCAGCAGTTAGTTCATGCTTTGGATGAGTTTATCTGTAAAACATTCAATGATTGGTGTGCTACAATTGATGAGGTTTGATTGCATTTTTCAATTACCAAATTTTTTTCTTATAATTTCAAGTGAAGTCTGTCAATAACTCCGTGTGAATAAGTTGTTAAAAAAATGTTAAATTTCCCAAGTGAAACGATTTTAATACCTAAAAGCTCTCATTATTGTCACTTAAGAGAAAAAATATTTTTCAATAACTTTTCTATAAAGGATTGTTCATTAACACGTAGTATTGTGCTTCATATTTATGACACTCATACGTAATTCTAAGCATGTTCTACAATTGTGCTAGTCCATAGCTTTGTAACATCTTGACCATTGTCTTGAAGCCTCACTTGTTTTCTGTAGAATCTTAAATTTATTTTAAGTTTTTCGTTTTGATTCAATGAACTTTGTATTTATTGGTAAAAGTACTCCAAATAAGTTTTTGAACTGTTATATTTTTACAGGACCCAATGAAAAAACTTCAAGCTCCACTTATGTGCCGTAATATACATGAACCTGGAATGATAGATGCAAACTTTGATAGGTAATTATCAATGTTCATAAGTAATAGAAAATCAATGATTTAACCAATTATAATTTTATCATTAAATTTAATTCAGTAAAGTGCAATATTAATCTAAAAGCATAATTTTTGTGGAACATCACTGTAATGATTTATATAAATGTGCTCTTTAAATAAAATAACAATTTTACCTTAATTTAGAAATTATTAATTTTTGAATTACATGCAAGTCAGTGACCATTAAGAATTTTCCATTTTCGAAACATAAGAAAAGTATTAGGAATTTAAATAATACACTGAAAACTGTGTTTTCTTATTCATATTACAGATCTATTTTAAAACATTACCAAGAGATGATACACTGGGAACAGTTAATGTTTGAGATCCCACAATATGTTCAAGAATTATACTTCAGGAAAGATGAGCTCCAAACTCTCCTACAGAATGTACTTGTAGTGGTCAGGGAATATAACCAGTAAGAAATTAGAATATATACTTGCAGTGATCAATTCTTTTATGGGCATGAGTACAGTTAATAAGAAAGAAGCCAAAAAGTTCCTAATATTCATTAGAAAACGTTGGTAATGTTTTGGTAGGAAGTATATGTATCAAGAACTAAAGGACTTATGTAAAGGTATAAGGAAATAAAAACTCTGTTATATGCATGGAGTGTTATTAATCTTTACCTTAATTCTGACTTGTAAACGGTTTAGATAAAAATTGATAATAATTACAATTTACTTAGTTAATCTAGTTGAAACCATAAAAGTTGTTCCTGAAATTATTGATATGAATAGCACTTTAACCACGACTATATTTTTTGTGTCCTAGCCAAATTGATGAATCCTGTATTGGGCAAAAGGCCTTGTTGGCACTGGATGTGACAGATCAGTGTAGTTGGCATATTGTTACTTATTCTTCTTTGCTTTTACTCATAGGTGTATACAATTACTTGTGGGGCATAAAAACAACAATAGTCTTTTAGATCCTTATACTTATGTTACGTTTTTGTTTGTTTGTTAATTTCCCGTAAAAATTC
>NW_013665753.1:429777-434796 GCF_000517525.1 Limulus polyphemus
TATCTATCTTCAATCTGCTATCATTTCTCCGCTTTATTTGCCGGGCTTATATACTAAAATAGAGGGCACCTAGAAAAGACTAGAGTTCCCAGGAAACAGTCAAGATCCTTCTAGAAACTCAAGCGCACTTGCTTCCACCATCATGTGACTTCCGCTTTCGTAACACTTAGCTAATAATACAGTGACTGTCTTTTAATGATGATTGGTATTATATACAAGTGGACTAGAGATTGTCTTATAGTTGGTATTACAATACTGTAGATGAAATATTTTGGGATTAAAATCTGTTGTTGTAGTGTCATGAAATACTGTTGGTTAAATAATTTGGAAATATATTTTAAGGGTTATTTACTGCAATGGACTATTTCAATGTGATGAACAGAAACTTGTATATTATTGTAATTATTTTAAACTGAACTCATTAGTTTATCTTACTCATGATAGTGTGTCTTAGATTTTTGAAACTTGCATTGCAATATAATATAGTGTTAGTAGGTATAGTACACACAATAGTAAGATTCTCATCTTAGTGTGTAGAGACAATGAATGGTAATATGAGTAGTTTTATATTATTTATGATTGATTGTTATTTTGTGTAAATAATTATAGATTAATATTCAAGCTATAAATATTATGGAATTCCACATTAAATTTTTTCTTTTAATTGCGTTCAACTACAGGATTATGTCTGTTTTGTCTCCTGAAGAGAAAGGATTGTTTCGACAGAAAATCCGTTTTCTTGACAAACGTATCCAGCCTGGTTTAACAACTCTCACGTGGGTTTCTTCAAATGTGGTTCATTACTATATAGCTGACTGTAGACACCATTGTCAGAAGGTTGGTAATGTCATGCATTTAAAAAAATTCTAAATGATTAAAGAATTGCAAAATATATATTTAAGAGTTATTTAATATAATCAGCTACTTTGGATCTGACAAAAAATATCTTAAGTTCACAGCATTTAAAAAATTAAAAAGTCTGTTGCTACTATAACTTAAACCTTTCATGACGATTGTATGTATACTTATAATAGCTAACATAAATTAAAGTATGTTAAAAGAACAGTATTATACAGAATATATTTCTTTAGAGACATCAATTTTGTTTGTTAATTGAGCTTGTAGTCACTTCCCAAATTTGTTAAGTGTAATGTGTATAAACAATTATTGAAGGTACAAAAGCTAGTATCTAGATACAAGAAGACAAATTCTACCATTACTCAACTCTGTGACAAGCTCAGTGGGTTTTTACTTGTCAGCACAAACAATAAGAGAATTTATGAAAATGAAGAGTTTGAAGAAGAACAGGTAAGTGTAAGTTAAAATGATAGCTTCTTTAGGCTGTTTTCTCCAAATTGCAAATGCATTTTTTGCTGTGAAATTGATACCTACTTTCACAAACAGTTTGAAGTTTTTAATCCCAGCAGTAGACACTAGATAGCCTGTGCCGTAGCTTTGGGCTTAACAACAAAATAAACAAAGATATATGACAAAAATGTTATTTTCATTTTATTAAGAAAAATTAACTTAGGGTATCGTAAATCTCAATGAAGTTAAGTATAATAGTGGTATACACTATTTCCAATATGATACATTACATCTGCTTGCATAAATAGCTATTCTCGGTCAGTACTTCACTCTATATGCAAAAAACATTTTTTGCATGCCACAAGCCTTGAGTTTTCCATGTACCTTACAGTCAACTGGTTCAAATGCATCTCGCATGTAAATCATCATGTGACAACTCTCCATCAATAAAAGTGTGACACTCTCCTGACACATGTGACTTCCCCTAATTAACATTACTGAACTATCACTTCTCGTTTTTCTACTTCACTTTACCTGTTTTAAGTGACAACTTACCTTTATTGTTCTTCCTTTTTGTTTTTCACTGAAACTTATATTTTCACTTCTAAAATGTTATCATTTACTTCCAACACAATTACCTAGGATTCAGGTGGCGGTACTTGACTGGGGAATTGTAAGTTTGAATACATTGGGAGATTGATCATTATATGAGTTAATCTTCATCGAGCCTTGAGTTTGGTGGCCCACACATTTGGGTACACCAACTTTGGACAGATAAACTGTTATACTGTTACAGCTTTTTGAATATTTTGATATTAATATTATTATTTGTAGTTATTTGGTTTCAATAACATATGTTATTTAGATTTGCACCTATTTCTTGTAAGGTTAGGGTTTTTAAATTAACATTTAATGATATCCTTTTGTACTACAACGTTAGTTTAGGCTTAACACGTGTCTGTGAATTTGTAGGCTTACCTGTCATTCATCTTACTAGTAAATCGTAAATTAGGTTAAATATATTGTTTCTTCAACAAATATCATCTACTAAATTTTATTGTCAATATACACTTACTTAATTATACAATATGACGACCTTTTCATTTTTAGTAATTAATTATATTTTTATACTTCTTACAATTAAATTTGTTTTTGAAGACTACCCAACCTTCACACACTATTGCACGCCTTTCTCCTCCTTACCTCCATGTTGGGGCTATTGCCATTTTGGGCTCTTTCCCTACAAACATGGCTTTTTTACTTTTGGGATCTTTTTCTGGATCAATTTTTCCTACCCTCCACTTTGGTGATTCATGGGGAAGGTTCTTCGTTTCCTTCCATCTCCCACCTTTAATCTCAGTCGGATCCAGTTGGTCTTGTAGGTCCCATACCTGTTCTGGGTTGCTTCATTTCCTTCAAGGTTTCTTTCTGTTGGTTCCTTTTCCTGCTGTTTCAGTCTCTGGAACCACTTTTCTGTTTGTGACTTTTTCCTTCCTCCCACACTTTTTGGATTTGGCTTTTGATTCGATTGACCTTTTCTTCCTTGTCTCTTTTTTCCCTATCATCAATTCCTGGTGTCTTCACTCTGATTAGGTACCTTCCTTTTACCTGCATCTCACCCTCATCGTATATTGAAGGTACTTCTTCTGTTGAGCACAGGGACTACACCTCATATGTTTATCTCCCATTATCTGCTTCAAGTACCTGTTTCTTCCTCATTGGCGTACCTTCTTCCACCTGTTGCCATCCTTCACTCTTTGGTGAGACTGTGACTTTGTAAGATACCTTTTTCGTATATATACCTCTTGTTTTTTAGGGAATGTCCATTTTTTTCTTTATGGATCTCACTCTGTTGTGAGTGGTGCTTGTCCAGGTTTACTTAAACTAGTCAAATTCACACTGTAAGGCTATGTTGACTTAACAGTTATAATTTCCATGGCCAATAAATGCACACTGTTGAGTTGGGGTGTTCCAAAATATGTCTCATAGGTTTTCTTGCGACATATTTGACTCATTAATATGCCTGTTTTGGACTGTACTCACCAGTGGACTTCATGGGGAAAGCAGAAGGGGATAGCTGTCCATCCCTGCCATGCCTTTCATTGAATAAATCAGGTATGGTCTGATTTTCAAAATAAGGTTTTCATGGTCACCTGTTGCACTTTCTCCATTGTTGTCATTTCTGTGGACTCTCCACCACATTTTTCATCTCCCTTTTTTCTTCCAGCAGAGTATGGAAGTCCTTACCACTTTCAAGTTCCAAATCGCTGGAGTGATGGACCTTGGAGGCATCCTCCTGAATGTGATAATGATATACGATACAAATAATGATAAAACCATTCAGTTGAGAGTAGGGCGGTGGTGTTCTGCTAGTGCAGATGATGAGATGTCCTCCATCTGATGCACCATTTCTCTATGAGTATGTTCGAGGAGATGTTGTAGCTTTGGAGTGAACAGTCAGAATTGCAGTTCACCCCTTCGATTGGAATCCCTCATCTTACCCCCACATGGATGTTGGCTCCAAGTGGCAGAGTTTTGGATTCAGAGCTGAACTGATCAACATAAATCTTCACACATGTATTACAGGTGTTTCTCTTTCTTCACTCAATTACACTCTTGTTCCCTCCACCCATGTTGTGGGTCATGGTGGTGAAACTTGCAGATTAATACAGTTCTTTCTCTTATGCTATCCTTCGATGATTTTCTTATACCAAGGATGTTATTGCACTGGGGACAGTTTACATTATAGAGACATCTTTCCAATACCGATCGTCCAGATGTTGGGTTCCCAGATCGATCAAACATTTTATCACATTGCTGTCATGTGTCCTGTCCATAGATCGGTGAGTATGAGATTCCCTCTGATCTGCTGAACTTGAGGGTGAAGACAGTATGATCCTCTTTCCTACCCCACCAGATGGCTGGGTTTTGGATTGTAGTTGACTTGCTGGTAGTATGATCCTCTTTTGTACCCCTACATCGATGTTGGTTCCCGGTGGTTGGGTTTTGGATTGTGGTTGACTTACCGATGGTATGATCCTCATGCTACCCACGCATGGATGTCAGTTCCAGGCAGCCTAGGTTTTGGATGCAATTGACTTGCCATGTATGGTCCGTTGTGCCCGAGCCACTCTACACCTAGGGGCACATCCTTTTACTTTCACCCACAAATTCCAATAGTCTGTGGGATTTGAATTTGTTATATGGTGGTTCGGATCCCTATCCCACCATTGTTCTCTCCCATAGGGCTGTGCTCCTTCCTTTTTTCCCCATGTCTGAAACACATCATTCCAAACTGGGTGAATTGTATACCTGGTAAGATGTGGCGTGGTCTCCCATGTATGATCCTCTATTGTGAGGATCTAATCCTTTAGGTTGTTCTTGGGATGCTTTCGAGGAATGCTACTTTGTTTTTCCCTCACACTGGTCCCTCCACCTATGTACCGTATCAGAAATTATAATTTTTCCTATACTGAAAATTTATTTCCAATAGGTACATACCTCCTTCCACCCTTCCTCCCCACTGAAAACTGGTGCTTTTATTTTCTGCCAAAACTCGAAATGATAGTTCGGTAGAATCGAATAGCGGGATTCACATGCATCAGGAGAGTGTTTCATACTTTTTATATGGTGGAGGGTTGTCGCATGATGATTTACATGTGAGATGCTTTTGAACCAGTTGATTGTAAGGTATATGTGAGTTCAAACTAT
>NW_013665753.1:435158-439002 GCF_000517525.1 Limulus polyphemus
ATATATATATATATATATATATACACAAACACACATAAAGCTTACATTTAATTTTTATATGAATATTGAAAATATATTTTATTTAATTGTTTTTGCAGAGATGAATTTTTATAAAAATAAATTCTTGTGAAAGTTATAATTTAACAGGTGAAATAAGATTTCATATGTTAAGTGTAAAATACTTGTTTTTTCAAAATGTTTCTTCACAAATTGTTTGTAAGTTAGTTTTCTGTATATAAGCAGAAATACTGGTTAGTTTCTGTAAAAAATAAATATAAATAACTGAATTTATTTTTAAAAAATATACCAAAAAATGAAACTGTTGTATTTTTTTAACATACAACTAAAAACATTTACAGAAAAAACACCAAGAAATTATAGTGAGTGAAATTGGAGCCATTCACAAAGAAATTCTTACAAATATGTCTTGTATGTTTGAATATTTCAAAACTGATGGTCCAGAAGTAAGTAATGTTTTATCAGAATATTTTATTAACATTAGAGAAGTGTTATACACAGTTTAAAAATTTTTGCATGTTTTTAATTCAATTTCCATAAATCATAAGATAGGTCAGAATTACTGAGCATAAAAAACTCACATAAAACTAGGGCACAAACTACGGTGTAGTAAAGATTAAATTTAATTCATTAAGAGACATATTTCTAAATATAGGATTCAACTGTGATAAATATACAACATTTATTAGGTTTAACCTTTATTCTTAATAACTCTTAGATATGGAAGAAAAAAGATAAATAAGTAAAATTAAGTGCACGTATTGATGCTCAAGCATGTAATGCCCCATATCTAAAGTACCTTTTGAGTATACTTTGATAGATTGTTTAGGCAGAGTATTCATGATGAAACTTTGTATAATGATGGCAACTGCCTGTTGTAGAGACACAAGTGTAGAGGACGACATTTCAAAAGTCTTCTGCCTTTCATCTTCGGGTCATTGTGTGTAAGGTGTTGTTGGTCCTTATAGTATTCTGGTGGATTGTGGAGAGCATTTTATGATTGGTTAGTTTATTCCTGTTTATGATTGGAGGAGAGATTTTCTGTAGATTCAAACAATGGAAGCCACAGGTTACTCACCTCTAATCTGGCATCTCTGTTTAGTGAAAGTTTAATTGTGTTAATATAAAATGATTCTTTAATTTTTCTTGTTTTTCTTGTTAATTTTATATTAACACAATTAAACCTTCACTAAACAGAGATGCCGGATTAGAGGTCAGTAACCTATGACTACCATTTGTTCAATATAAAGGAAATTTCATCTCCAATCAGAAACAGGGATAAACCAACCAATCATAACATGCTCTCTACAATTTACCAGAATACTATAAAGATCGACAGCACCTTACACACACTTACCCGAAGATGAAAGATGGAAGACTTGTGTCTCTACAACAAGCAGTTGCCGTCCATTCTACAAAGTTTCACCTTTTGAGTATGTTCATAGACTGTTGTGGGGTAATAGTTCCTTTTAATGAAACAGATTAATTATAAAAATGAATATATCAAGTGAATGACTGACTGGTGATGATAACTAAATCTTATCTCCTGATGTTGGTATTCCAGTCCCCATAACGTTCACATGCCTATATGAACATTATACTAAAACCTAAGATATATATATATGTTGCTATTAGATGAATGTAGTTACTAAAGATGATCTTGCACATGGTTTGCACCTAAACAGGTATGTTGGAATTGGAATAACCTATATACATATATATGTTTTTTTATTTTATAACTGTAACAATTTTTTAGAGTTTTATATAAATCTTCTGTGATATTATTATTATTTTTAAACTGAGTACTATTTTATAAAACTTACTACTAAATATTTTAAAAAATATCAGTAAATTGTATTGTTAAAGGTGTTATGTAGTAAATCTGAAATCAGAACATGCTTAGAAGTAATTTTTAAAAAGCTTTAGTTTAATTATACTAGTTAAAATCTGTTTATCTAATTTTTTTAGTCTAAAAAGCATTATCAGAATTTTGGTTTATTAATTATTATTTGAATGCATAATGTTTTGTGAATAAACCAAAATTGCATCCTATACTATTATTAAATTAGCAGTAGAATGAATTTGTCATGAATATGATGAATTTTGTTTTATATCTGATTAAAAGATAAATTTCTTAGATATTTGTTTTTCAATATTTGTGTAACTTTAATCAAAATAAAGCATTTATACTTAAGAAAAATCTAGGTTACCAGGATGTGATAGAATTTAATTTAATAATATACTCATATAAGTTTTTGAAAGATGAAAGCTAGTTTAAAATTTACATTGATATAGCTGCCTAGCCTTTTTTATATGTTTTGCCAGAATTGTAATCTTTCTGGTTATACTTAATATTCATGTATTTTGGTGTACTGTTTCACTTAAAATAAAAAATCCCATTTTCTGGTACAGTACCATACCTCTTCTCACATATTAGCTTTCCACGATTTTGCTCACCACTGGCCTAGAAGCTCCCACCTAAACTCACGTGTTTCCATGTTGTATTGCTGCACTGTAGCATGCAAATGAGCATGCGATAACTCTCCACCAAGAGGAGTGAAACACACCCTTCTAGCAGAGCTAACTCTCACGATACTGATTGTTCAATCATCATTTCACGATTTGGCACTCGCATGTGTAGAAAAAAATTTTCTTTTGTCTCTACTTAGTTTGTGGATGGCTTTTGATTATTTTTTCCTTCCTTTCTACATTGTAAACTTGTAAGTTCAAGTTATTGTTACTTCATCTGGTGTCTATTCGCAAGTTCTTGATCATGCTCGACAGATTGCTTCTGTGGTATCTGGCTCCTCTCTGTTGAGGAGGTATTGACTGTAGTACATCAGGAGTTGGAGTTCATGCATGTGGCCTGATCTGTCATCTGACCTTGTGACAGGTGTTCCTTTCCCTTGGAATCTCCTGCTTTTGCTGCACCTTCTCAATCCAGTGCCATTGATCTACCTTGTCATTCTTGGATATGATGTCTCAGATTTGTGACGTTTTGTCCATTTCTCCTGTGTCTTATGATTATTCCCCTTTTCTTCTCCATTCTGGCCCAGCATATGATTATTTTGTTTCTCCCCTTTCTTCCCAGATATTCAGGTCCATGTAGATCAGTTTCTTTCTTACCTTTGTGCTGAGGCCAGCATGCCTTGTCCTCCTAATATGGCAAACACACATGCCTTGGCCTACCATCAGGCTGAGTTTCCCTTTCTTTACTCTCAGACTTTGGAACCTTATTCAGGCTTGAGGATACAATCCTATCCTTTCTCTTTGTCTTTTTCCAGTCCAATTCTCACATCTTCGTCACACCCTTACTATTCTGCGACATTATCTCTTGTCTATCCACCTGTTTTCTGAGGCTATCCACTGTTCCCCTGTGGGATTTTTGGCGGATACTCATTCCCTTATTTTTTTCTATGTTGGCACTTGTATCTTTTTCAGCTTTGTCTCTCCATACATGGTTGCTTCGTTGTTGGAAATTATTAGGGGGGGACACCCTGCTTTTTCAGGTGCATTTGCCTACTTCGTATCTACGTGAACTTCACTTTGCTTCTTTCAACTGCCAGTCTGTTTTTCGGGATGTCCCAAGTTTATGGAATCTTGTGTGGAGGCTGTGCTCCAACACTCCTCCATTTCTTCTCTAGTTTCCAATCTTTTTGCAATCCAAGACTGTTACTGTTTCTCATCCTCCAGCTTTCTCTCCTATTCCTGTCCCTCCTTCCCATGTTTTTGCTCTGATCCATCAGTACTCTCACTGAGGCCTTCCATACTGTCAGAATCGACAGTGACTATCCCTTAGGTTCAGGCATGGTAGGGGCATAGTTGG
>NW_013665753.1:439601-444011 GCF_000517525.1 Limulus polyphemus
CTCCCCTTTGGCTTTGTCTGGGCTTCATATATTTTCTGTCAGGTGGTTAGAGCTTTTACTCATCACATTCATGGCTTGGGAATGTTGTTTCACTAGTGCATGGATGATTGGCATCTTTTGGCTTCATCCCAACAAGCCTTCTTTGACCATACCTTTCTCTTCCTTCAGGAGTCAGCATATCTGGATTGGCTGGCCAAACTGTAGAAGCTGCATCTCACAGCCACTCATTATGTCTTTCGGTTGGGTGTGTTTTTCAATTCTCACTTCAGCAGGGCCCAGCCTTCTCCTCTTCATTTGAGGGACATGGAGTGCTTGGTTTCCAAATCCATATACTCTCCTTGTCTAAAATCATGGGAGGTTCTCTCCATTTTGGGGACTTGGGTTTCCATGGAATCCCCTATCAATTTGGGTTGTGCTCATATGCGTCATATTCAGTGGACTCTGCACGATCAGTGGAACCTGCTTGGGATCCCTTGTTCTCTACCATTCCCCTTCCCCCTTCCCCACAATTTAACTTTGATTGGTGGCTCGACAAAGCCAATACTTCATTAGGTGTTCCTCTTCCTCCTACTTGTTTGGACCTTCATCTGTGGACTCTCAAGAGATTTCAGGTCGGTAGTCTGATGTCAAATCTACCTATCATGGCAATCTTTTGGAACTATTGGCAGTATGTTGAGCTTTGGATCATTTTCTTTCAATGGTCTATAGGTGTCTCATAATGATCCATAATTCTATGGTTATCTCTTATATTAAGCATCAAGGTATCTGGTCTCAATCTCTGTTTTCACACACTGGACCTTCTTTTCTGGGCTCATTCGATACAAGTTAGTCTTATTGCCTATCATATTCTAGTTTAATCCAGTCCCTTGCAAGATGCTTCAGACTCTCTTCACATGTAGCCTTCCTTCTTTCTTGTTCCATTTGTCTTCCTCCCTCCTTGTATATCAATGTAAAAGACACATTTTCTGAAGTTGGTCTCTATATCCTGCCATTCAGTTCCCCCCTTTCTGAGTTTTTCACTTGGCTCTTTAACCAAGGCTTATCATTTTCGACTATTGCTGGTTACAAGGCAGCACTGGTGAATTCATTCCGATTTTCCCATTCTCATTGTGTATTCTTCTTGCCTGTCCTTTTTCAATCTTTTCATTTTCTTCATCTTCCTCAACGTGCTGTTCTTCCTGATTGAGACCTTGCTCTTTTTTGACATGCCCTTACCCTCCCTCATTTTGAACCTTTAGCCTCTTGTTCATTATACCATCTTTTGCTTAAGACCTATTTTGTACTCTTTTTTTTTTTTGTTGGCTGTTGAGGGTCGGATGTATATGTTATAGATGCTTCCTGTATTCTTTTCCATCATTCATATATTCTCCTTTATCCAGACCATGCTTTTCTCCCCAAAATATCTAAAGCCCATGAGGAAAACAGACCATTCACCACATCTCTCTTCCATCCATTACTCACCTTTATTCTCATCCTGATCATCTTCTCTGTTCCATCCTGGTGGTTTGCTGTTATTTGGCCTCACTGCTCCTTTTCTTTTCTGTTCCTGTTCACATCTCTTTATACCTTGGAACTTCTCTTCTACCCAAGATCTCTCTCCTATAACTCTCATAGGATAGTTGAGACAGCTCATCTGTCTAGCATATACTTCTTTGGATGTGGATTATCATCAACTCTTCCAGGTCTCATCTTACTGACTTTGACACCTTTTTCTCACTCTGGCTGCTCACTTCCATCATTAATTGGAGGAGATCATGCAGGCTGGCATATGAACTACCCCATATAATTTTGCCCTGCATTATTTTCACCATCTGGATATCACTTGCTTCCCATCATCATTCTCTATACCCCTTATTGGCTCTGACTGGGTAAGTTCTTTTCTATCTATTTTACCTTTACAGGGGTACTATTCTACCTCTCAGGATCCCACTGAGTGGCATGCTGTGCCTACCAGGGTATGCTTAGGTTTAAGTCCACACCATGCAGCCATTTAGATCTGAAATGCTCACTGATGAGATGGGGTGTTCCATGAAGACACTAGAGGTTTCCTTGTGGTATATTATTTACTAAATAATACCACTCCAGGTAGTACCTATGCATGGATTATCATGTGTAAAGCAGTGATGGGATTGCTGCCTATCCCTCTGGTCCTGGTTAAATAAACTGGGACTGGCCTACTTTTAAAAATGATGTTTTGTGGTCACCCATTGCATAGTCTTAAGGTGTTGCTTTCCTCCAGGCTCCCCAATTCACATTTGCTCCCTTTCTTCTAGTGGAGTATGGGAGTCCTTGCCACTCACCAGTTCCTAGCCGCTGGGGTGGTTGACCATGTAGGCTTCCTTCTGAGTGTTACCAGTTACACTCAGTAGAATGTTACACATGGAATGGATGGAAAATTTCAGACACTGCCTGGTTTTCAACTGAAGATGATCCACCACATACAGTTCACCCCTCTGGTAGGCTTTCCCCCATCATACCACTACCTGGATGTTGGTTCCTGGGCAGACTGATGTTGATCTGTGCAGAATCAGTCAACATAAGTCCTCACACATGTGGTTGGTCTTGAGAACTTCCACCTACAGCAAACTGGATAGAAAATTCCCTATGCCACCTCATTTTGGACTGAAGTTGACTCACCCTGTTTGCTTTCCCCCCATCCTACCATTTCCTGGATATTGGTTTCCCAGTTAGCTTGATATTGGATGTGTACAGAGTCAGCACTTATGCACACCACCTAGGATGGTGGAACACAAATTCCTTTTTCCTTCTGCTTCCTGGTATGAAGATGAAGATTGTTGGGATCCTCCTCCTACCATGTAATGGATGAAAAATACCAAATACTGCCTGGTTTTGGATTGGAGTTGACCTGCCACATATGGTCGGATGCTCCTTAGTCACACTAAACCTTAAAGTACATCCATTTTCCCTACTGTGTTTTTGAAGATGTTTTTTTTTATGTCCTGACTTCACAGTGCATATCTTCACTACGGGCAAATAGCATAACCTGGTACTGAAGGGGTGCAGTCTCTCATCAATGTCCTTCTATACGTTCATGGAATCGGGTGTCACACTCCATGGGTTCTCTTCAGGCATTTTCCAAAGGAGGCTCATCTAAGTCACTATAACACTGGTCCTTCCACTATTTGAATGTGAGATGCTAGCTAATATTTGAGAAGAGGTTGGGTATTATTTCAGAGTTAACATCTTCCAAAACTAAAAATGTATTTCTGATAGATACTTACCTCTCACACCTCTTCTCACATTTCCCACCCATCCTTCCCTCTTCTGTTGCATCTTTTCTTACCTAATTTCAAAGCGATGATTAAACAATCAGTATAGTGAGAGTCAGCTGCACTAGGAGGGTGTATTGCACTCCTATTGCTGAAGGGTTATCACATGGTCATTTGCATGCTACAGTGCAGCAGTACCACGTAAAAACACGTGAGTTTAGGTGGGAGCCTCAAGGCTAGTGGTGAGCAAAATAATTGCACAAAGTCGAGGAAAGCTAATACGTGAAAAGAGGTATCCATCTATCTTACTGAAAAATGAACTTGATCATCAGTAAGAAAAACAAAATAATAATTAATTAATAACTATTTTGCACTTAGAACATAAAAACTAAGTATTTTAAATGACATAACTCTACAATTTAAGTGATATTTGTGATTTCAGTCTGATACAGCAACTGTGTTTGTCACTGGCATAATTTAAGATCTTAGATTAAAATAATTTGAATGAACACCTACACCACATTGATTTAGGGCATGCCCTAATAAACTTGACAGGATAGGTACTTTTGTGTTCATTTCTTAGCCATTTTTATGATGGAAATAATATATCCTTCTATAGAACAGAGTACACACTATTGCCACTCATTAAAATTTCTGTCATAACAAGCTTTTTCAAAAGATATTGAGTTTAATCTTAGACTCTCAGTCTTAAACGACTTTCTACAGACTTTTTACTGTGCATGGGTATCTGCTTTCAAGACCACATTTAAATAGGTCATAAGCAAATAATCCAAAGGAGTTACGTCAGTAAAGGGGACCTATTAGGAATGTAGTGAATGAGGATTTCTGTGATACCATTATCCTCATACTCATCAAAACAGTCATGGATTTCAAACATGTTATTTTTTACATTTTTAGGATTAAAATGAATTTAAAACTGGTATTTACCTATGAAATACTGTAAATCTTTCTTTGTTGAATTTGAATTCCTGCTATTAACAAAACTTATTACTAAATGTTTCCAAATATGATTTATGTGTTGCAGAGCATGAACCACTTATCTGTAAGTCTCCACTTTCACACCTTCCATGTAACGTACAACACAAACACTAGGAGATCTTACATAAGCTCTGCTTTCCTACCATAATTTAAATTTTATTGAAAGCTGCAGGTATGACAA